>NC_134495.1:33531417-33703577 GCF_040206685.1 Ascaphus truei
GTGTGTGTGTATGTGTGTGTGTGTGTGTGTGTGTGTGTGTGTGTGTGTGTGTGTGTGTGTGTGTGTGTGTGTGTGTGTGTGTGTGTGTGTGTGTGTGTGTGTGTGTGTGTGTGTGTGTGTGTCTCAGTGTGTTTGTATCTCAGTGTGTGTGTGTGTGTATCTGTGTGTGTCTCAGTGTGTGTGTATCTCAGTGTGTGTGTGTGTATCTGTGTGTGTCTCAGTGTGTGTGTATCTTTGTGTGTGTCTCAGTGTCCTGCCTGTGTGTGTCTCCGTGTGTGTGTGTATCTCTGTGTGAGTGTATGTGTGTGTCCGGCCAATGAGAGGTGTGCGGGGGCGGGCCAAGGGAGCCAATGGGATTGCCTCTAGGGACACAGGGAGGGACACAGGGAGACACATACAGACACGGCCACATAGAACACTTTCACAAATATATAGTAGATTTTGGCAAATAGGCTGAACCCAATTTTACCGAGTTTGATTCATATTGATCAAGTGGGGTTTGTCTCTGGAAGACAGGCCTCAGGCAACACCCGAAAGATTATAAATATTATCGACCACGTACACCTGACAATTACGAAGGTTATCCTACTAAGCTTAGACGCGGAAAAAGCATTTGACAGAATAAAGTGTTTGTTTTTTTAGATCAAACAATGATAACATTTGGATTTAGGGGCCCGTTCCTGGAGGGTGTTAGAGCTCTTTACAAGATGCCCACAGCGTATGTCAAATTTCTGGGAGGAGACTCAAACCCCATAAAAATTACAAATGGTACCAGACATGGCTGTCCTTTGTCTCTGCTTCTTTTCGCATTATCAATCGAGCCCCTAGAAGCAATAATTAGAGAAGAAACTAATATAAAATGAATCAAAATTCGAGGAAAAAGTTACAAAATGTCTTTATTTGCAGATGATATTATATTAACATTGGCCAACCCACTGACATTCCTCCCGAACTTGCAATCCTAATTAGACCGATTTGACAAAGTCTCAGGGTACAAAATTAACAATGATGATAAGTCAGAGGCTTTGAACTTATCTATTACAGCCCCAGAAATCAAGTTGCTACAAGCAAATTTCAATTATAAATGGAGCTCCTCGAATATTAAATATTTAGGAATATAGATAACGAGCTCCTACCAATCTCTCTATCAAAGTAACTTTCCATCCCTTTTGCAAAAATCAAAAAGGACCTACAGAGTTGGTGTGGGTATCAGATATCTCGGTTAGGACGAATAGCAACAGTTAAGATGAATGCATTTCCAAGGCTTCTGTACTTTTTCCAGACCCTGCCAATAAATGTCCCCCTATCTGAGCTTAAAAATATCCAAAATTGGATCTTTCATTTTATATGGAAAGATAAAAGGCCGAGGGTGGCAAGGTCGATAATGTTGGCACCAAAGAAATGCGGAGGATTGGGAGTCCCGGATATTACTAAATATTATTATGCTGCCTGTAGATGGACGTTCACAGAGGTACACAAGTGGAGACTTTTATAAGGTGAAATTATAATAAGGCTTTATTGTGCCTTTCCTTTTCATCAGGAAATCATCCAAACACAGGGGGGGAACAAAGCTTCTATTCACTTGGGAGTATCTCTAGTGAAAATACCATGCAATTAATTCACAACTCCATAAGTCAAGCATGTCTCGCAGCCCCAAAACATATAGCATGAAATAAGCAGATATAAGCAGTCTCTTAATAATGAAAGTCTTATCTGTTTCTTGGAGGGAAAATCTTCTCTGGTTCAGCTCCCTTCCCTCAGGGTGTGTCAGCATTCAGGTTCAGAAGTTTTCCCTGTGTCTTGTAATCAGCTATGCTGGGCAGAGCTCAAGACCGGTCAGCTCCAGAGATGTGTGTTCTCTTGGTCAGTCTCTCCTGGGAGACTCAAGAACACTGCTCTGTCTCTCCAAAGGTCAGCTCTCATTCAGAGCTAAGGAGTTACTTCCTTTCTCAACAGACAGGCTTTTGTAAGCAATCAGGCAGGTGGTTTTTATTAATTGACTACCAGCAGTTAACCACCACACTGCTAGATTAAAGGCACATTACTTGAACAGGGATTACTCCCCTGTTACACTGCCCAACTAAAACAAGTACAGCTCAACCCCCTTATAACTCTGTGCTTGGGGTCCAAAGAATCACATCGCGCTATAAGCGGATCGCGTTAGAAATAATGTACATTTGTATGCGTTGTACAATAAAGTATTTATGATGCTAATAATCGTGTTGTAAAGTTTTGATAAATATGAAAATTGGGAGCCACACTTGCACCGCGTTATAAGCGGATCCGCGTTGTAACGGATCGCGCTATAACGGGGTTGTGCTGTAGTAATGTGGAATAGCGATCCAGCAACTTGCTGCTGGCTGGGGATTGAGTCCTCCTATGCGAGCACCCTGGACGGCTCAGTGGTCCCGGAGGGGAGGAGAGATGTTCGCAGATGGTCTCGGCCTGGGAGCAATGAGGTGTACCTGGAAGATATGGTCCAAAAATAAAGGGAAATACAATTTGTCCTCATTCCCGACTCTATTAACTCCCATATATGGAAACCCAGTGTTTCCCCTGGGCTGCTCTCCAAAGGATTTCAAACAATTTAGAGATTTAAAATTTAACATAGCAGCCGATTTGGTAGATAAAGGTAAGATCATGTCATATCAAGACCTTCAAAAGAAATACCAAACTCAGAATCTTCCGATCTTCAGCTTTCTTCAGATCAGACATTGTCTACAAGCAATATCACAAAGAACAAAAGGTACCAATCTAACAAAATTTGAAAAGCTGTGCCTAAAAGGGTTCATACCAGAGGGGTTTGATTTCGGAAATATACAGTATACGGGAATAGCATCGTCAGCGGCGGCCACCAATCATAATTACATGTTAAAAGAAAATATATACAAAATTTTATTTCACTGGTACTTATCCCCAAGTAGGCTGAGCCAAATCTTTCCTGGAACTCCTGATCTTGGCTGGAGGGTGTGTGGCCAGAGAGGAGATATGGCTCATATCTGGTGGACTTGTCCGCAGATCCAAAAGTTTTGGCTTATGATACAGGATATGATTCAGGACATCACAGAAATAAGAATACAGTTGCATCCACTGACTTTTCTTCTGGCCAGAACTATTGAAGACCTTCGGACTCCATTGAGAAAATCAGTCTCATTTATCCTTACTGTGGCTCGCTGTTCCATAGCTGCGGCTTGGAAGAAAATGAATGCCCCATCCAAGCGAACTGTAGTCAGAAGAGTGAATGAGGTCAGACTCATGGAGCAACTGATATGGGAACCATGGCCCCAGAACTAAGAATCGGGAACGAAATAAAAAGAAAGAATAGATCCCCAAAACAGGGATAGTAGTGGCTGGGGACCTGGTGGATGGGATCGGGGGGGATAGGGGGTGGGGACTAATCCCTCTCTCCCCCTACCCTTCTTGTCCCGGCCCCACGAGTACCCTCCCTCCCTCCCCCCCCCCCTAGCCTTCCATTCTCCTCCCTCCCTCCCCCCCCCTAGCCTTCCATTCTCCTCCCTCTTCTCCCCCTTATCTCTTCTCTTTCTATTATTTCTTCCCTCTATTCTTTCATTTATCTCTATAGGGATAGGCAAACAGACTCTGCCTTACAAAGAAAAATTGAAAAATGGCCCATGGGTTAAGGAGTTCCTGGAATTAGTATAAATACAACAAAAGACTGGTAACAGTTGTAATGGAGGTAGGTTGCACCTCCCCCCAGAGCTCATTCCTCCTCACCTTTTTAACTTGGGAGGTCTTTTCACTTTGCTGCAAGAACAGGATCTACTCTGGTTCTTTCCCCTCATACAGAGGTAAAAGGAAGGGTTCACAGTGTGGTGTAGGACCTGCATTAATTTTGGTTATACCTTGACATGGTATGCAGGCTTATAACGCTTTGGCTAAAGGCTTTAACTAAATAACCAAGTAATTATTATTATTATTGAAGTATTTGAACTTTGTACTTATTACCATATATGTTTTGTCAATTGGATGTAGCATTGGGCACCCCTGTCTTTTGTTGTATACATTTGCCACGCTCAGTAGCACTCTTTTTGACATAAATATATATTCATGATGTGGTGGGTGTGGGAGTTTGAGCTAGCTGGGAATTTGTGTTAGTATAAATACAGCTGGTTCTATTTAAGTGCAAACTACTGGCTCTTCGTATATAAAAAATGTGATGAAGAAACCCCTTTGAAACGCTGTTATATTATTATTTTGTTTATCCCTGAGAAAACTAATAAAAAAGATTGAAACAAAAAAATATATATATGCGCCTGGATTGAAAACTGGTTAAAGGACAGACAACAGAGGGTTGTCATAAATGGAACTTTTTCAGGTTGGGCTAAAGTTGTGAGTGGAGTACCTCAAGGATCGGTACTGGGACCCCTGCATTTTAACTTGTTTATTAATGACCTTGAGGTTGGCATAGAGAGCAAAGTCTCCATCTCTGCTGATGACACTAAATTGTGTAAGGTAGTAGAATCAGAGCAGGATGTAATTTCTCTCCAGATGGACTTGGAGAGACTGGAAATGTGGGCAGGTAAATGGCAGATGAGGTTTAATACAGATAAATGTACAGTAAGGTTATGCATTTGGGATGCAAGAATAAACAGACGACTTACAAATGAAATGGAGACATATTGGGGGAATCCTTGATGGAGAAGGATTTAGGAGTGCTTGTAGACAGCAGGCTTAGCAATAGTGCCCAATGTCATGCAGTAGCTGCAAAGGCAAACAAGATCTTATCTTGCATTAAACGGGAAAAGGATGGAAGGGAAGTAAACATAATTATGCCCCTTTACAAAGCATTAGTAAGACCACACCTTGAATATGGAGTACAATTTTGGGCTCCACTCCTTAGAAAAGACATTATAGAACTAGAGAGAGTGCAGAGAAGAGCCACCAAATTAATAAAGGGGATGTACAATCTGGCTTATGAGGAGAGGCTAGCTAAAGTAGATTTATTTACATTAGAACAGAGGCGTCTAAGAGGGGATATGATAACTATATACAAATATATTCAGGGACAATACAAGGCGCTTTCAAAATAACTATTCATCCCAAGGGCAGTATAAAGGACTCTGGGGCATCCCTTTAGGTTGAAGGAAAGGAGATTTCACCAGCAACAAAGGAAAGGGTTCTTAACAGTAAGGGCAGTTACAATGTGGAATTCCTTACCCATGGAAACTGTGATGGCAGATACAATAGATTTGTTAAAAAAAAGTTTGGCCATCTTTTTAGAAAGGAAAGGTTCAGTATACAGGGATATACCAAATAAGTATACATGGGAAGAATGTTGATCCAGGGAGTCATCTGATTGCAAATTATTGGAGTCAGGAAGGAATTTATTTTTAACCTTATGATATATCATTAGATAATGTGTCACTGGGGTTTTCTGTTTGACTTCCTCTGGATCAATATACTGTAAGTACGGATATAGGATATAAGTATCTGTCGTCTAAATTTAGCATAGGTTGAACTTGATGGACGCATTTCTTTTTTCAACCTCATGTACAGTATGTACAGTATTTATGTAACCCTGCTATACACATACAGATACACCCTGTGTCACCCTAACCCATCCATACAGATACACATACACCCTGCATCACCCTAACCCATCCATACACATACACCCTGTGTCACCCTAACCCATCCATACACATACACCCTGTGTCACCCTAACCCATCCATACACATACACCCTGTGTCACCCTAACCCATCCATACACATACACCTTGTGTCACCCTAACCCATCCATACACATATACCCTGTGTCACCCTAACCCATCCATACACATACACCCTGTGTCACCCTAACCCATCCATACACATACACCCTGTGTCACCCTAACCCCTCCATACACATACACCCTGTGTCACCCTAACCCATCCATACACATACACCCTGTGTCACCCTAACCCATCCATACACATACACCCTGTGTCACCCTAACGCTGCCGTACACATACACCCTGTGTCACCCTAACCCTGCCATACATATACACCCTGTCACCCTAACCCTGCTGTAGAGATACACACATCCTGTGTCACCCTAACCCTGCCATACACATACATAATATCACCCTAACCCTGCCATACACATAAACTTTGTATCACCCTAACCCTGCCGTAGAGATACACACTGCCTGTGTCACCCTAACCCTGCCAAACACATACACCCTGTGTCACCCTAACCCATCCATACACATACACCCTGTGTCACCCTAACCCATCCATACACATACACCCTGTGTCACCCTAACCCATCCATACACATACACCTGTGTCACCCTAACTCTGCCGTACACATACACCCTGTGTCACCCTAATCCTGCCGTAGAGATACACACACTCTGTGTCACCCTAACCCTGCCATACACATACGCCCTGTGTCAACTTAACCCTGCCATACACATACACCCTGTGTCACCCTAACCCTGCCGTAGAGATACACACAGCCTGTCACCCTAACCCTGCCATACACATATACCCTGTGTCACCCTAACCCTGCCATACACATACACAATATCACCCTAACCCTGCCAAACACATACACCCTGTGTCACCTATCACTGCCGTACAGATACACATAGCTATAGCTTCTCCATTTTGTCTTTATTTTTGTTAAATAAATCATGACACGGTGTAATATGTCATGTGTTGTTGTTCACCTGAGGTTGTATTTACCTAATTTTAAGACCTGCTAAGGAACAGATGATTTTATTATGTCCTGATATGTAAAACCATACAATTCAAAGAGGGTGTTCTTTCTTTTTCACACCACTGTAAAGTAGATACACATGCAGCTGGCCTCACGGAGATACACAGAGAAACCTGTTTCTTTGCATGGAGTGACACAGGCGGCCTCAGGCAAAGCCTCAGTGAGAACTCAGATGAGGTAATTTCATTTTAAATATCACATTAACTCGTCAAGGGAACGTCATGCGCCTGTCACAGGATCAGAAAACAGGAAGCCCGGAATGTGCTACTCCCACTGAGTCACAGTTACAAGCCTCGGACTCCCAAATCTTCCTCTTCCTCCTGCATCTGAGGTCACGTTCTACTTTCGATGTCACAATACCACACTTGGGTTGGGTTATTTTCTCTTCCGACGGAGCCCGTGAAACATGACTGCAGCATTCCTCCGACGCCCGGCCGAACCAGCCCGATTCCCCATAAAACTCAGAGGCTGGACGGGAACAGCCACGGCTTGATTAAACATGGCAGCATATACCTTTCCAACGCAACATGATTAACTTCCAATACCAACCCCTGACATCACTGCCAAGCGGTCACGTGCAACTGCAACATAGCCAAGGGTGGGCGCCATGAGAGACGCAAAGCTACAGCGTTCCCAAGCCCAACAGGGCCAATACATACTTATCCACCCCCCTGAGAACATGTATGAACTCCTTCACTGCCCAGCACGTGGCCCATTCCTAATCAGTCCATGTTCCGTGCTTCAAAGCTAATGGCGTAATGGGACCGAAGGATGGTTCCGTTCTGAGCTCTCTCCCCCCCCCCCCGCCCCCCCAGAATAACCCAGAGAAATGACAGACACATATAGAAATGTTCATCAGGATCTCAGACGTGAGTTCCATCATTATCACTATACAATTATAGGGAGAGGTCCTATGGGGAAATAGGAGGAGTTATAGGGAGAGGTCCTATGGGGTAATAGGAGGAGTTATAGGGAGCGGTTATATGGGGAAATAGGAGTTATAGGGATAGGTTATATTGGTAATAGGGGGAGTTATAAGGAGGGGCTTTATGGCGTAATAGGGGAAGTTATACGGAGCAATTATATGTGGAAATAGGAGTTATAGGGTGCGGTTATATGGGGTAATAAAGGGAGTTACAGGGAGCAGTTACATGGTTTGATAGGGGGAGTTATAGGGAGCAGTTTATATGGGGTAACAGGACGAGTTATAGGGAGGGGATATGGGGCAATAGGGGGAGTTATAGAGAACAGTTATATGGGGTAATAGGAGGTGTTTTTGAGGGTAAAAATAAAAAAAAAGGAAACTTTCCCAGCACTTATTGAAAAAATGGGTATAATGTGAATAAGCCAAATTGTATTTAATATGATTGAAAGAACATATACAACAACAAAAATGAAACCACTTTGAAAATAAATGTACTATACAGTATGCAAAGAAAAATGTACTAGTGTGTAAAGAACAATGACATCTAAACACAACATGAGGGGTGGGAGAAACACAGGGTAGGGGAAGGGTGGGGAAAGTGAAAAGACAAAGGAAACAAGGGGGGTGCAGGGGAATAAGGGGGGGCAATGTTTCGGGGGTGAACCCCTTCTTCAAACCCGTTCCCAAAGATCTGGACGACCCAAGGTGCTTCCCTTACCCCTGTGGGCAAAGAACTCCCTATTTATATTTACACGTTACATGGAGGGCTTCTATGAGGTAAAAGGTGGAGTTATAAGGAGAGGTTATATGGGGTAATAGGAGGAGTTATAGGGAGAGGTCCTATGGGGGAACATGAGGAGTTATAGGGAGCAGTTATATGTGGTAATAGGAAGAGTTAAAGGGAGGAATTATATGGGGCAATTTGAAGAGTTGTAGCGAGGGGTTATATTGGGCAATTGGAGGAGATACAGCAGGACGTTGCATGGGATAATTGGAGTTATAGGGAGAAGTTATAGGGGGGAAATGAGGAGTTATAAAGAGGGGTTATATGGGGTAATAGGAGGAGTTATAGGAAGGGGTTATATTGGGTAATAGGAGGGGTTATAGGGAGAGGTTAGTGGGGGAGCTGATTTGCAGTCTGTTATATTAGGGTTGGAGTTAGGATAAGGGGAGGAGTTAGGGTAAAGGGAGGAGTTAGGGTTAGAGGAGGGGTTAGGGGAGTAGGTAGGGTTATGGGAGGGGTTAGGGGAGGAGCTAGTGTTAGGGGAGGGGTTATGGTTAGAGGAGGAACTGATTGACACTATTTTAATGTTGACAGTTACCGTTTTTCTTTTCCTTTCACAACACTGTGAGGTCCAAAGCGGCATCAACAGTCCCCAGTGTAAGAAACATTACATGGCTTTTATACCAATGCACCTCACTGATGCCCGGGTACCCCAATATTGTCTAAATATATCCCAATGTATCCCATGTCTCGTGTGGGCACACATTATCAGGGTCACTTATCACATGTAAGCAGAGGTATCACGCAGCAATATTTTGGGGTCACACAGTGATATCTGGGGGTCACGCGGTGATATCTGGGGGTCACGCAGTGATATCTGGGGGTTACGCGGTGATATCTGGGGGTCACACAGCGATATCTGGGGGTCACACAGTGATATCTGGGGGTCAACAAGTGATATCTGGGGGTCAACAAGTGATATCTGGGGGTCACGCAGTGATATCTGGGGGTCACGCAGTGATATCTGGGGGTCACACAGCGATATCTGGGGGTCAGACAGTGATATCTGGGGGTCACACAGTGATATCTGGGGGTCACACAGTGATATCTGAGGGTCATACATTATCAGGGTCACTTATCTCAACATTTAAGCAAAGGGGTCACACAGAAATCTCTGGGGTCAAACAGGGATATCTGGGGGTCACAAAGGGATATAAGGGGCATAGTGATATTTCGGGGTAACATAGAGATATTTGGGGGTCAGTTTGCATCACGTAGTGATATTTGGAGTCACACAGTGGGAACTCCTCACATGGGTGTGATATTTGGGGTCACACAGTGGGAACCCCTCCCGTGGGTGTGATATTTGGGGTCACAAAGAGGGAACCCCTCCCATGGTTTTGATATTTGGGGTCATACAGTGGGAACCCCTCCCGTGGGTATGATATTTGGGGTCACACAGTGGGAACCCCTCCCGTGCGTGTGATATTTGGGGTCACACAGTGGGAACCCCTCCCGTGGGTGTGATATTTGGGGTCACAAAGAGGGAACCCCTCCCATGGTTTTGATATTTGGGGTCATATAGTGGGAACCCCTCCCATACGTGTGATATTTGGGGTCACACCATGGGAACCCCTCCCGTAGGTGGGATATTTCGGGTCACACAGTGGGTACCCCTCCCGTTCATTTGATATTTGGGGTCACACAGTGGGTACCCCTCCAATTCATTTGATATTTGGGGTCACACGGTAGGTACCCCTCCCATGGGTGGAATATTTGGGGCCAACAGTGGGAATACCTTCAGTGGGTGTGATATTTGGGGTCACACAGTGGGAACCCCTCCCGTGGGTGTGATATTTGGGGTCACACAGTGGGAACCCCTCTCGTGGGTGTGATATTTGGGGTCACACAGTGGGAACCCCTCCCGTGGGTGTGATATTTGGGGTCACACAGTGGGAACCCCTCCCGTGGGTGTGATATTTGGGGTCACACAGTGGGAACCCCTCCCGTGCGTGTGATATTTGGGGTCACACAGTGGGAACCCCTCCCGTGCGTGTGATATTTGGGGTCACACAGTGGGAACCCCTCCCGTGGGTGTGATATTTGGGGTCACACAGTGGGAACCCCTCCCGTGCGTGTGATATTTGGGGTCACACAGTGGGAACCCCTCCCGTGGGTGTGATATTTGGGGTCAGACAGTGGGAACCCCTCCCGTGGGTGTGATATTTGGGTCACACAGTGGGAACCCCTCCCGTGGGTGTGATATTTGGGGTCACACAGTGGGAACCCCTCCCATGGGTATGATATTTGGGGTCACACAGTGGGAACCCCTCCCGTGGGTGTGATATTTGGGGTCACACAGTGGGAACCCCTCCCGTGGGTGTGATATTTGGGGTCACACAGTGGGAACCCCTCCCGTGGGTGTGATATTTGGGGTCACAGAGTGGGAACCCCTCCCGTGGGTGTGATATTTGGGGTCACACAGTGGGAACCCCTCCCGTGCGTGTGATATTTGGGGTCACACAGTGGGAACCCCTCCTGTGCGTGTGATATTTGGGGTCACACAGTGGGAACCCCTCCCGTGGGAGTGATATTTGGTGTCACACAGTGGGAACCCCTCCCGTGGGTGTGATATTTGGGATCACACAGTGGGAACCCCTCCCGTGGGTGTGATATTTGGGGTCACACAGTGGGAACCCCTCCCGTGGGTGTGATATTTGGGGTCACACAGTGGGAACCCCTTCCGTGCGTGTGATATTTGGGGTCACACAGTGGGAACCCCTCCCGTGGGTGTGATATTTGGGGTCACACAGTGGGAACCCCTCCCGTGGGAGTGATATTTGGGGTCACACAGTGGGAACCCCTCCCGTGGGTGTGATATTTGGGGTCACACAGTGGGAACCCCTCCCGTGGGTGTGATATTTGGGGTCACACAGTGGGAACCCCTCCCGTGGGTGTGATATTTGGGGTCACACAGTGGGAACCCCTCCCGTGCGTGTGATATTTGGGGTCACACAGTGGGAACCCCTCCCGTGGGTGTGATATTTAGGGTCACACAGTGGGAACCCCTCCCGTGGGTGTGACATTTGGGGTCACACAGTGGGAACCCCTCCCGTGGGTGGGATATTTGGGGTCACACAGTGGGAACCCCTCCCGTGGGTGTGATATTTGGGGTCACACAGTGGGAACCCCTCCCGTGGGTGTGATATTTGGGGTCACACAGTGGGGACCCCTCCCGTGCGTGTGATATTTGGGGTCACACAGTGGGAACCCCTCCCGTGGGTGTGATATTTGGGGTCACACAGTGGGAACCCCTCCCGTGGGTGTGATATTTGGGGTCACACAGTGGGAACCCCTCCCGTGGGAGTGATATTTGGGGTCACAGTGGGAACCCCTCCCATGCATTTGATATTTGGGGTCACACAGTGGGAACCCCTCCCGTGGGAGTGTTATTTGGGGTCACACAGTGGGAACCCCTCCCGTGCGTGTGATATTTGGGGTCACACAGTGGGAACCCCTCCCGTGCGTGTGATATTTGGGGTCACACAGTGGGAACCCCTCCCGTGGGAGTGATATTTGGGGTCACACAGTGGGAACCCCTCCCGTGGGAGTGATATTTGGGGTCACATAGTGGGAACCCCTCCCGTGGGAGTGATATTTGGGGTCACACAGTGGGAACCCCTCCCGTGGGAGTGATATTTGGGGTCACACAGTGGGAACACCTCCCGTGGGTGTGATATTTGGGGTCACACAGTGGGAACCCCTCCCGTGGGTGTGATATTTGGGGTCACACAGTGGGAACCCCTCCCGTGGGAGTGATATTTGGGGTCACACAGTGGGAACCCCTCCCGTGGGTGTGATATTTGGGGTCACACAGTGGGAACCCCTCCCGTGGGTGTAATATTTGGGGTCACACAGTGGGATCCCCTCCCGTGGGTGTGATATTTGGGGTCACACAGTGGGAACCCCTCCCGTGCGTGTGATATTTGGGGTCACACAGTGGGAACCCCTCCCGTGGGTGTGATATTTGGGGTCAGACAGTGGGAACCCCTCCCGTGGGTGTGATATTTGGGTCACACAGTGGGAACCCCTCCCGTGGGTGTGATATTTGGGGTCACACAGTGGGAACCCCTCCCATGGGTATGATATTTGGGGTCACACAGTGGGAACCCCTCCCGTGGGTGTGATATTTGGGGTCACACAGTGGGAACCCCTCCCGTGGGTGTGATATTTGGGGTCACACAGTGGGAACCCCTCCCGTGGGTGTGATATTTGGGGTCACACAGTGGGAACCCCTCCCGTGGGTGTGATATTTGGGGTCACACAGTGGGAACCCCTCCCGTGCGTGTGATATTTGGGGTCACACAGTGGGAACCCCTCCCGTGCGTGTGATATTTGGGGTCACACAGTGGGAACCCCTCCCGTGGGAGTGATATTTGGGGTCACACAGTGGGAACCCCTCCCGTGGGTGTGATATTTGGGATCACACAGTGGGAACCCCTCCCGTGGGTGTGATATTTGGGGTCACACAGTGGGAACCCCTCCCGTGGGTGTGATATTTGGGGTCACACAGTGGGAACCCCTTCCGTGCGTGTGATATTTGGGGTCACACAGTGGGAACCCCTCCCGTGGGTGTGATATTTGGGGTCACACAGTGGGAACCCCTCCCGTGGGAGTGATATTTGGGGTCACACAGTGGGAACCCCTCCCGTGGGTGTGATATTTGGGGTCACACAGTGGGAACCCCTCCCGTGGGTGTGATATTTGGGGTCACACAGTGGGAACCCCTCCCGTGGGTGTGATATTTGGGGTCACACAGTGGGAACCCCTCCCGTGCGTGTGATATTTGGGGTCACACAGTGGGAACCCCTCCCGTGGGTGTGATATTTGGGGTCACACAGTGGGAACCCCTCCCGTGGGTGTGACATTTGGGGTCACACAGTGGGAACCCCTCCCGTGGGTGGGATATTTGGGGTCACACAGTGGGAACCCCTCCCGTGGGTGTGATATTTGGGGTCACACAGTGGGAACCCCTCCCGTGGGTGTGATATTTGGGGTCACACAGTGGGGACCCCTCCCGTGCGTGTGATATTTGGGGTCACACAGTGGGAACCCCTCCCGTGGGTGTGATATTTGGGGTCACACAGTGGGAACCCCTCCCGTGGGTGTGATATTTGGGGTCACACAGTGGGAACCCCTCCCGTGGGAGTGATATTTGGGGTCACAGTGGGAACCCCTCCCATGCATTTGATATTTGGGGTCACACAGTGGGAACCCCTCCCGTGGGAGTGTTATTTGGGGTCACACAGTGGGAACCCCTCCCGTGCGTGTGATATTTGGGGTCACACAGTGGGAACCCCTCCCGTGGGTGTGATATTTGGGGTCAGACAGTGGGAACCCCTCCCGTGGGTGTGATATTTGGGTCACACAGTGGGAACCCCTCCCGTGGGTGTGATATTTGGGGTCACACAGTGGGAACCCCTCCCATGGGTATGATATTTGGGGTCACACAGTGGGAACCCCTCCCGTGGGTGTGATATTTGGGGTCACACAGTGGGAACCCCTCCCGTGGGTGTGATATTTGGGGTCACACAGTGGGAACCCCTCCCGTGGGTGTGATATTTGGGGTCACAGAGTGGGAACCCCTCCCGTGGGTGTGATATTTGGGGTCACACAGTGGGAACCCCTCCCGTGCGTGTGATATTTGGGGTCACACAGTGGGAACCCCTCCTGTGCGTGTGATATTTGGGGTCACACAGTGGGAACCCCTCCCGTGGGAGTGATATTTGGTGTCACACAGTGGGAACCCCTCCCGTGGGTGTGATATTTGGGATCACACAGTGGGAACCCCTCCCGTGGGTGTGATATTTGGGGTCACACAGTGGGAACCCCTCCCGTGGGTGTGATATTTGGGGTCACACAGTGGGAACCCCTTCCGTGCGTGTGATATTTGGGGTCACACAGTGGGAACCCCTCCCGTGGGTGTGATATTTGGGGTCACACAGTGGGAACCCCTCCCGTGGGAGTGATATTTGGGGTCACACAGTGGGAACCCCTCCCGTGGGTGTGATATTTGGGGTCACACAGTGGGAACCCCTCCCGTGGGTGTGATATTTGGGGTCACACAGTGGGAACCCCTCCCGTGGGTGTGATATTTGGGGTCACACAGTGGGAACCCCTCCCGTGCGTGTGATATTTGGGGTCACACAGTGGGAACCCCTCCCGTGGGTGTGATATTTAGGGTCACACAGTGGGAACCCCTCCCGTGGGTGTGACATTTGGGGTCACACAGTGGGAACCCCTCCCGTGGGTGGGATATTTGGGGTCACACAGTGGGAACCCCTCCCGTGGGTGTGATATTTGGGGTCACACAGTGGGAACCCCTCCCGTGGGTGTGATATTTGGGGTCACACAGTGGGGACCCCTCCCGTGCGTGTGATATTTGGGGTCACACAGTGGGAACCCCTCCCGTGGGTGTGATATTTGGGGTCACACAGTGGGAACCCCTCCCGTGGGTGTGATATTTGGGGTCACACAGTGGGAACCCCTCCCGTGGGAGTGATATTTGGGGTCACAGTGGGAACCCCTCCCATGCATTTGATATTTGGGGTCACACAGTGGGAACCCCTCCCGTGGGAGTGTTATTTGGGGTCACACAGTGGGAACCCCTCCCGTGCGTGTGATATTTGGGGTCACACAGTGGGAACCCCTCCCGTGCGTGTGATATTTGGGGTCACACAGTGGGAACCCCTCCCGTGGGAGTGATATTTGGGGTCACACAGTGGGAACCCCTCCCGTGGGAGTGATATTTGGGGTCACATAGTGGGAACCCCTCCCGTGGGAGTGATATTTGGGGTCACACAGTGGGAACCCCTCCCGTGGGAGTGATATTTGGGGTCACACAGTGGGAACACCTCCCGTGGGTGTGATATTTGGGGTCACACAGTGGGAACCCCTCCCGTGGGTGTGATATTTGGGGTCACACAGTGGGAACCCCTCCCGTGGGAGTGATATTTGGGGTCACACAGTGGGAACCCCTCCCGTGGGTGTGATATTTGGGGTCACACAGTGGGAACCCCTCCCGTGGGTGTAATATTTGGGGTCACACAGTGGGATCCCCTCCCGTGGGTGTGATATTTGGGGTCACACAGTGGGAACCCCTCCCGTGCGTGTGATATTTGGGGTCACACAGTGGGAACCCCTCCCGTGGGTGTGATATTTGGGGTCAGACAGTGGGAACCCCTCCCGTGGGTGTGATATTTGGGTCACACAGTGGGAACCCCTTCCGTGCGTGTGATATTTGGGGTCACACAGTGGGAACCCCTCCCGTGGGTGTGATATTTGGGGTCACACAGTGGGAACCCCTCCCGTGGGAGTGATATTTGGGGTCACACAGTGGGAACCCCTCCCGTGGGTGTGATATTTGGGGTCACACAGTGGGAACCCCTCCCGTGGGTGTGATATTTGGGGTCACACAGTGGGAACCCCTCCCGTGGGTGTGATATTTGGGGTCACACAGTGGGAACCCCTCCCGTGCGTGTGATATTTGGGGTCACACAGTGGGAACCCCTCCCGTGGGTGTGATATTTAGGGTCACACAGTGGGAACCCCTCCCGTGGGTGTGACATTTGGGGTCACACAGTGGGAACCCCTCCCGTGGGTGGGATATTTGGGGTCACACAGTGGGAACCCCTCCCGTGGGTGTGATATTTGGGGTCACACAGTGGGAACCCCTCCCGTGGGTGTGATATTTGGGGTCACACAGTGGGGACCCCTCCCGTGCGTGTGATATTTGGGGTCACACAGTGGGAACCCCTCCCGTGGGTGTGATATTTGGGGTCACACAGTGGGAACCCCTCCCGTGGGTGTGATATTTGGGGTCACACAGTGGGAACCCCTCCCGTGGGAGTGATATTTGGGGTCACAGTGGGAACCCCTCCCATGCATTTGATATTTGGGGTCACACAGTGGGAACCCCTCCCGTGGGAGTGTTATTTGGGGTCACACAGTGGGAACCCCTCCCGTGCGTGTGATATTTGGGGTCACACAGTGGGAACCCCTCCCGTGCGTGTGATATTTGGGGTCACACAGTGGGAACCCCTCCCGTGGGAGTGATATTTGGGGTCACACAGTGGGAACCCCTCCCGTGGGAGTGATATTTGGGGTCACATAGTGGGAACCCCTCCCGTGGGAGTGATATTTGGGGTCACACAGTGGGAACCCCTCCCGTGGGAGTGATATTTGGGGTCACACAGTGGGAACACCTCCCGTGGGTGTGATATTTGGGGTCACACAGTGGGAACCCCTCCCGTGGGTGTGATATTTGGGGTCACACAGTGGGAACCCCTCCCGTGGGAGTGATATTTGGGGTCACACAGTGGGAACCCCTCCCGTGGGTGTGATATTTGGGGTCACACAGTGGGAACCCCTCCCGTGGGTGTAATATTTGGGGTCACACAGTGGGATCCCCTCCCGTGGGTGTGATATTTGGGGTCACACAGTGGGAACCCCTCCCGTGCGTGTGATATTTGGGGTCACACAGTGGGAACCCCTCCCGTGGGTGTGATATTTGGGGTCAGACAGTGGGAACCCCTCCCGTGGGTGTGATATTTGGGTCACACAGTGGGAACCCCTCCCGTGGGTGTGATATTTGGGGTCACACAGTGGGAACCCCTCCCATGGGTATGATATTTGGGGTCACACAGTGGGAACCCCTCCCGTGGGTGTGATATTTGGGGTCACACAGTGGGAACCCCTCCCGTGGGTGTGATATTTGGGGTCACACAGTGGGAACCCCTCCCGTGGGTGTGATATTTGGGGTCACACAGTGGGAACCCCTCCCGTGGGTGTGATATTTGGGGTCACACAGTGGGAACCCCTCCCGTGCGTGTGATATTTGGGGTCACACAGTGGGAACCCCTCCCGTGCGTGTGATATTTGGGGTCACACAGTGGGAACCCCTCCCGTGGGAGTGATATTTGGGGTCACACAGTGGGAACCCCTCCCGTGGGTGTGATATTTGGGATCACACAGTGGGAACCCCTCCCGTGGGTGTGATATTTGGGGTCACACAGTGGGAACCCCTCCCGTGGGTGTGATATTTGGGGTCACACAGTGGGAACCCCTTCCGTGCGTGTGATATTTGGGGTCACACAGTGGGAACCCCTCCCGTGGGTGTGATATTTGGGGTCACACAGTGGGAACCCCTCCCGTGGGAGTGATATTTGGGGTCACACAGTGGGAACCCCTCCCGTGGGTGTGATATTTGGGGTCACACAGTGGGAACCCCTCCCGTGGGTGTGATATTTGGGGTCACACAGTGGGAACCCCTCCCGTGGGTGTGATATTTGGGGTCACACAGTGGGAACCCCTCCCGTGCGTGTGATATTTGGGGTCACACAGTGGGAACCCCTCCCGTGGGTGTGATATTTGGGGTCACACAGTGGGAACCCCTCCCGTGGGTGTGACATTTGGGGTCACACAGTGGGAACCCCTCCCGTGGGTGGGATATTTGGGGTCACACAGTGGGAACCCCTCCCGTGGGTGTGATATTTGGGGTCACACAGTGGGAACCCCTCCCGTGGGTGTGATATTTGGGGTCACACAGTGGGGACCCCTCCCGTGCGTGTGATATTTGGGGTCACACAGTGGGAACCCCTCCCGTGGGTGTGATATTTGGGGTCACACAGTGGGAACCCCTCCCGTGGGTGTGATATTTGGGGTCACACAGTGGGAACCCCTCCCGTGGGAGTGATATTTGGGGTCACAGTGGGAACCCCTCCCATGCATTTGATATTTGGGGTCACACAGTGGGAACCCCTCCCGTGGGAGTGTTATTTGGGGTCACACAGTGGGAACCCCTCCCGTGCGTGTGATATTTGGGGTCACACAGTGGGAACCCCTCCCGTGCGTGTGATATTTGGGGTCACACAGTGGGAACCCCTCCCGTGGGAGTGATATTTGGGGTCACACAGTGGGAACCCCTCCCGTGGGAGTGATATTTGGGGTCACATAGTGGGAACCCCTCCCGTGGGAGTGATATTTGGGGTCACACAGTGGGAACCCCTCCCGTGGGAGTGATATTTGGGGTCACACAGTGGGAACACCTCCCGTGGGTGTGATATTTGGGGTCACACAGTGGGAACCCCTCCCGTGGGTGTGATATTTGGGGTCACACAGTGGGAACCCCTCCCGTGGGAGTGATATTTGGGGTCACACAGTGGGAACCCCTCCCGTGGGTGTGATATTTGGGGTCACACAGTGGGAACCCCTCCCGTGGGTGTAATATTTGGGGTCACACAGTGGGATCCCCTCCCGTGGGTGTGATATTTGGGGTCACACAGTGGGAACCCCTCCCGTGGGAGTGATATTTGGGGTCACACAGTGGGAACCCCTCCCGTGGGTGTGATATTTGGGGTCAAACAGTGGGAACCCCTCCCGTGGGTGTGATATTTGGGGTCACACAGTGGGAACCCCTCCCGTTGGTGTGATATTTGGGGTCACACAGTGGGAACCCCTCTCGTGGGTGGGATATTTGGGGTCACACAGTAGGAACCCCTCCTGTGGGTGCGATATTTGGGGTCACACAGTGGGAACCCCTCCCGTGCGTGTGATATTTGGGGTCACACAGTGGGAACCCCTCCCGTTGGTGTGATATTGGGGTCTCACAGTGGGAACCCCTCCCGTGGGTGTGATATTTGGGGTCACACAGTGGGAACCCCTCCCGTGGGTGTGATATTTGGGGTCACACAGTGGGAACCCCTCCCGTGGGTGTGATATTTGGGGTCACACAGTGGGAACCCCTCCCGTGGGTGTGATATTTGGGGTCACACAGTGGGAACCCCTCCCGTGGGTGTGATATTTGGGGTCAAACAGTGGGAACCCCTCCCGTGCGTGTGATATTTGGGGTCACACAGTGGGAACCCCTCCCGTGCGTGTGATATTTGGGGTCACACAGTGGGAACCCCTCCCGTGGGAGTGATATTTGGGGTCACACAGTGGGAACCCCTCCCGTGGGTGTGATATTTGGGGTCACACAGTGGGAACCCCTCCCGTGGGTGTGATATTTGGGGTCACACAGTGGGAACCCCTTCCGTGCGTTTGATATTTGGGGTCACACAGTGGGAACCCCTCCCGTGGGTGTGATATTTGGGGTCACACAGTGGGAACCCCTCCCGTGGGAGTGATATTTGGGGTCACACAGTGGGAACCCCTCCCGTGGGTGTGATATTTGGGGTCACACAGTGGGAACCCCTCCCGTGGGTGTGATATTTGGGGTCACACAGTGGGAACCCCTCCCGTGGGTGTGATATTTGGGGTCACACAGTTGGAACCCCTCCCGTGCGTGTGATATTTGGGGTCACACAGTGGGAACCCCTCCCGTGGGTGTGATATTTGGGGTCACACAGTGGGAACCCCTCCCGTGGGTGTGACATTTGGGGTCACACAGTGGGAACCCCTCCCGTGGGTGGGATATTTGGGGTCACACAGTGGGAACCCCTCCCGTGGGTGTGATATTTGGGGTCACACAGTGGGAACCCCTCCCGTGGGTGTGATATTTGGGGTCACACAGTGGGGACCCCTCCCGTGCGTGTGATATTTGGGGTCACACAGTGGGAACCCCTCCCGTGGGTGTGATATTTGGGGTCACACAGTGGGAACCCCTCCCGTGGGTGTGATATTTGGGGTCACACAGTGGGAACCCCTCCCGTGGGAGTGATATTTGGGGTCACAGTGGGAACCCCTCCCATGCATTTGATATTTGGGGTCACACAGTGGGAACCCCTCCCGTGGGAGTGTTATTTGGGGTCACACAGTGGGAACCCCTCCCGTGCGTGTGATATTTGGGGTCACACAGTGGGAACCCCTCCCGTGCGTGTGATATTTGGGGTCACACAGTGGGAACCCCTCCCGTGGGAGTGATATTTGGGGTCACACAGTGGGAACCCCTCCCGTGGGAGTGATATTTGGGGTCACATAGTGAGAACCCCTCCCGTGGGAGTAATATTTGGGGTCACACAGTGGGAACCCCTCCCGTGGGAGTGATATTTGGGGTCACACAGTGGGAACACCTCCCGTGGGTGTAATATTTGGGGTCACACAGTGGGAACCCCTCCCGTGGGTGTGATATTTGGGGTCACACAGTGGGAACCCCTCCCGTGGGAGTGATATTTGGGGTCACACAGTGGGAACCCCTCCCGTGGGTGTGATATTTGGGGTCACACAGTGGGAACCCCTCCCGTGGGTGTAATATTTGGGGTCACACAGTGGGATCCCCTCCCGTGGGTGTGATATTTGGGGTCACACAGTGGGAACCCCTCCCGTGGGAGTGATATTTGGGGTCACACAGTGGGATCCCCTCCCGTGGGTGTGATATTTGGGGTCAAACAGTGGGAACCCCTCCCGTGGGTGTGATATTTGGGGTCACACAGTGGGAACCCCTCCCGTTGGTGTGATATTTGGGGTCACACAGTGGGAACCCCTCTCGTGGGTGGGATATTTGGGGTCACACAGTAGGAACCCCTCCTGTGGGTGCGATATTTGGGGTCACACAGTGGGAACCCCTCCCGTGCGTGTGATATTTGGGGTCTCACAGTGGGAACCCCTCCCGTGGGTGTGATATTTGGGGTCACACAGTGGGAACCCCTCCCGTGGGTGTGATATTTGGGGTCACACAGTGGGAACCCCTCCCGTGGGAGTGATATTTGGGGTCACACAGTGGGAACCCCTCCCGTGGGTGTGATATTTGGGGTCACACAGTGGGAACCCCTCCTGTGCGTGTGATATTTGGGGTCACACAGTGGGAACCCCTCCCGTGCGTGTGATATTTGGGGTCACACAGTGGGAACCCCTCCCGTGGGTGTGATATTTGGGGTCACACAGTGGGAACCCCTCCCGTGGGAGTGATATTTGGGGTCACACAGTGGGAACCCCTCCCGTGGGTGTGATATTTGGGGTCACACAGTGGGAACCCCTCCCGTGGGTGTGATATTTGGGGTCACATAGTGGGAACCCCTCCCGTGGGAGTGATATTTGGGGTCACACAGTGGGAACCCCTCCCGTGGGTGTGATATTTGGGGTCACACAGTGGGAACCCCTCCCGTGGGTGTGATATTTGGGGTCACACAGTGGGAACCCCTCCCGTGGGTGTGATATTTGGAGTCACACAGTGGGAACCCCTCTCGTGGGTGGGATATTTGGGGTCACACAGTGGGAACCCCTCCTGTGGGTGCGATATTTGGGGTCACACAGTGGGGACCCCTCCTGTGGGTGTGATATTTGGGGTCACACAGTGGGAACCCCTCCCGTGCGTGTGATATTTGGGGTCACACAGTGGGAACCCCTCCCGTGGGTGTGATATTTGGGGTCACACAGTGGGAACCCCTCCCGTGGGTGTGATATTTGGGGTCACACAGTGGGAACCCCTCCCGTGGGTGTGATATTTTGGGTCACACAGTGGGAACCCCTTCCGTGGGTGTGATATTTGGGGTCACACAGTGGGAACCCCTCCCGTGGGTGTGATATTTGGGGTCACACAGTGGGAACCCCTCCTGTGCGTGTGATATTTGGGGTCACACAGTGGGAACCCCTCCCGTGCGTGTGATATTTGGGGTCACACAGTGGGAACCCCTCCCGTGCGTGTGATATTTGGGGTCACACAGTGGGAACCCCTCCCGTGGGAGTGATATTTGGGGTCACACAGTGGGAACCCCTCCCGTGGGTGTGATATTTGGGGTCACACAGTGGGAACCCCTCCCGTGGGTGTGATATTTGGGGTCACATAGTGGGAACCCCTCCCGTGGGAGTGATATTTGGGGTCACACAGTGGGAACCCCTCCCGTGGGTGTGATATTTGGGGTCACACAGTGGGAACCCCTTCCGTGGGTGTGATATTTGGGGTCACACAGTGGGAAACCCTCCCGTGGGAGTGATATTTGGGGTCACACAGTGGGAACCCCTCCCGTGGGAGTGATATTTGGGGTCACATAGTGGGAACCCCTCCCGTGGGAGTGATATTTGGGGTCACACAGTGGGAACCCCTCCCGTGGGAGTGATATTTGGGGTCACACAGTGGGAACACCTCCCGTGGGTGTGATATTTGGGGTCACACAGTGGGAACCCCTCCCGTGGGTGTGATATTTGGGGTCACACAGTGGGAACCCCTCCCGTGGGAGTGATATTTGGGGTCACACAGTGGGAACCCCTCCCGTGGGTGTGATATTTGGGGTCACACAGTGGGAACCCCTCCCGTGGGTGTAATATTTGGGGTCACACAGTGGGATCCCCTCCCGTGGGTGTGATATTTGGGGTCACACAGTGGGAACCCCTCCCGTGGGAGTGATATTTGGGGTCACACAGTGGGAACCCCTCCCGTGGGTGTGATATTTGGGGTCAAACAGTGGGAACCCCTCCCGTGGGTGTGATATTTGGGGTCACACAGTGGGAACCCCTCCCGTTGGTGTGATATTTGGGGTCACACAGTGGGAACCCCTCTCGTGGGTGGGATATTTGGGGTCACACAGTAGGAACCCCTCCTGTGGGTGCGATATTTGGGGTCACACAGTGGGAACCCCTCCCGTGCGTGTGATATTTGGGGTCACACAGTGGGAACCCCTCCCGTTGGTGTGATATTGGGGTCTCACAGTGGGAACCCCTCCCGTGGGTGTGATATTTGGGGTCACACAGTGGGAACCCCTCCCGTGGGTGTGATATTTGGGGTCACACAGTGGGAACCCCTCCCGTGGGTGTGATATTTGGGGTCACACAGTGGGAACCCCTCCCGTGGGTGTGATATTTGGGGTCACACAGTGGGAACCCCTCCCGTGGGTGTGATATTTGGGGTCACACAGTGGGAACCCCTCCCGTGCGTGTGATATTTGGGGTCACACAGTGGGAACCCCTCCCGTGCGTGTGATATTTGGGGTCACACAGTGGGAACCCCTCCCGTGGGAGTGATATTTGGGGTCACACAGTGGGAACCCCTCCCGTGGGTGTGATATTTGGGGTCACACAGTGGGAACCCCTCCCGTGGGTGTGATATTTGGGGTCACACAGTGGGAACCCCTTCCGTGCGTTTGATATTTGGGGTCACACAGTGGGAACCCCTCCCGTGGGTGTGATATTTGGGGTCACACAGTGGGAACCCCTCCCGTGGGAGTGATATTTGGGGTCACACAGTGGGAACCCCTCCCGTGGGTGTGATATTTGGGGTCACACAGTGGGAACCCCTCCCGTGGGTGTGATATTTGGGGTCACACAGTGGGAACCCCTCCCGTGGGTGTGATATTTGGGGTCACACAGTTGGAACCCCTCCCGTGCGTGTGATATTTGGGGTCACACAGTGGGAACCCCTCCCGTGGGTGTGATATTTGGGGTCACACAGTGGGAACCCCTCCCGTGGGTGTGACATTTGGGGTCACACAGTGGGAACCCCTCCCGTGGGTGGGATATTTGGGGTCACACAGTGGGAACCCCTCCCGTGGGTGTGATATTTGGGGTCACACAGTGGGAACCCCTCCCGTGGGTGTGATATTTGGGGTCACACAGTGGGGACCCCTCCCGTGCGTGTGATATTTGGGGTCACACAGTGGGAACCCCTCCCGTGGGTGTGATATTTGGGGTCACACCGTGGGAACCCCTCCCGTGGGTGTGATATTTGGGGTCACACAGTGGGAACCCCTCCCGTGGGAGTGATATTTGGGGTCACAGTGGGAACCCCTCCCATGCATTTGATATTTGGGGTCACACAGTGGGAACCCCTCCCGTGGGAGTGTTATTTGGGGTCACACAGTGGGAACCCCTCCCGTGCGTGTGATATTTGGGGTCACACAGTGGGAACCCCTCCCGTGCGTGTGATATTTGGGGTCACACAGTGGGAACCCCTCCCGTGGGAGTGATATTTGGGGTCACACAGTGGGAACCCCTCCCGTGGGAGTGATATTTGGGGTCACATAGTGAGAACCCCTCCCGTGGGAGTGATATTTGGGGTCACACAGTGGGAACCCCTCCCGTGGGAGTGATATTTGGGGTCACACAGTGGGAACACCTCCCGTGGGTGTAATATTTGGGGTCACACAGTGGGAACCCCTCCCGTGGGTGTGATATTTGGGGTCACACAGTGGGAACCCCTCCCGTGGGAGTGATATTTGGGGTCACACAGTGGGAACCCCTCCCGTGGGTGTGATATTTGGGGTCACACAGTGGGAACCCCTCCCGTGGGTGTAATATTTGGGGTCACACAGTGGGATCCCCTCCCGTGGGTGTGATATTTGGGGTCACACAGTGGGAACCCCTCCCGTGGGAGTGATATTTGGGGTCACACAGTGGGATCCCCTCCCGTGGGTGTGATATTTGGGGTCAAACAGTGGGAACCCCTCCCGTGGGTGTGATATTTGGGGTCACACAGTGGGAACCCCTCCCGTTGGTGTGATATTTGGGGTCACACAGTGGGAACCCCTCTCGTGGGTGGGATATTTGGGGTCACACAGTAGGAACCCCTCCTGTGGGTGCGATATTTGGGGTCACACAGTGGGAACCCCTCCCGTGCGTGTGATATTTGGGGTCTCACAGTGGGAACCCCTCCCGTGGGTGTGATATTTGGGGTCACACAGTGGGAACCCCTCCCGTGGGTGTGATATTTGGGGTCACACAGTGGGAACCCCTCCCGTGGGAGTGATATTTGGGGTCACACAGTGGGAACCCCTCCCGTGGGTGTGATATTTGGGGTCACACAGTGGGAACCCCTCCTGTGCGTGTGATATTTGGGGTCACACAGTGGGAACCCCTCCCGTGCGTGTGATATTTGGGGTCACACAGTGGGAACCCCTCCCGTGGGTGTGATATTTGGGGTCACACAGTGGGAACCCCTCCCGTGGGAGTGATATTTGGGGTCACACAGTGGGAACCCCTCCCGTGGGTGTGATATTTGGGGTCACACAGTGGGAACCCCTCCCGTGGGTGTGATATTTGGGGTCACATAGTGGGAACCCCTCCCGTGGGAGTGATATTTGGGGTCACACAGTGGGAACCCCTCCCGTGGGTGTGATATTTGGGGTCACACAGTGGGAACCCCTCCCGTGGGTGTGATATTTGGGGTCACACAGTGGGAACCCCTCCCGTGGGTGTGATATTTGGAGTCACACAGTGGGAACCCCTCTCGTGGGTGGGATATTTGGGGTCACACAGTGGGAACCCCTCCTGTGGGTGCGATATTTGGGGTCACACAGTGGGGACCCCTCCTGTGGGTGTGATATTTGGGGTCACACAGTGGGAACCCCTCCCGTGCGTGTGATATTTGGGGTCACACAGTGGGAACCCCTCCCGTGGGTGTGATATTTGGGGTCACACAGTGGGAACCCCTCCCGTGGGTGTGATATTTGGGGTCACACAGTGGGAGCCCCTCCCGTGGGTGTGATATTTTGGGTCACACAGTGGGAACCCCTTCCGTGGGTGTGATATTTGGGGTCACACAGTGGGAACCCCTCCCGTGGGTGTGATATTTGGGGTCACACAGTGGGAACCCCTCCTGTGCGTGTGATATTTGGGGTCACACAGTGGGAACCCCTCCCGTGCGTGTGATATTTGGGGTCACACAGTGGGAACCCCTCCCGTGCGTGTGATATTTGGGGTCACACAGTGGGAACCCCTCCCGTGGGAGTGATATTTGGGGTCACACAGTGGGAACCCCTCCCGTGGGTGTGATATTTGGGGTCACACAGTGGGAACCCCTCCCGTGGGTGTGATATTTGGGGTCACATAGTGGGAACCCCTCCCATGGGAGTGATATTTGGGGTCACACAGTGGGAACCCCTCCCGTGGGTGTGATATTTGGGGTCACACAGTGGGAACCCCTTCCGTGGGTGTGATATTTGGGGTCACACAGTGGGAAACCCTCCCGTGGGAGTGATATTTGGGGTCACACAGTGGGAACCCCTCCCGTGCATGTGATATTTGGGGTCACACAGTGGGAACCCCTCCCGTGGGTGTGATATTTGGGGTCACACAGTGGGAACCCCTCCCGTGGGTGTGATATTTGGGGTCACACAGTGGGAACCCCTCCCGTGGGTGTGATATTTGGGGTCACACAGTGGGAACCCCTCCCGTGGGTGTGATATTTGGGGTCACACAGTAGGCACCCCTACCGTGGGTGTGATATTTGGGGTCACACAGTGGGAACCCCTCCCGTGGGAGTGATATTTGGGGTCACACAGTGGGAACCCCTCCCGTGCGTGTGATATTTGGGGTCACACAGTGGGAACCCCTCCCGTGGGTGGGATATTTGGGGTCACACAGTGGGAACCCCTCCCGTGGGTGTGATATTTGGGGTCACAGAGTGGGAACCCCTCCCGTTGGTGTGATATTTGGGGTCACACAGTGGGGACCCCTCCCGTGCGTGTGATATTTGGGGTCACACAGTGGGAACCCCTCCCGTGGGTGTGATATTTTGGGTCACACAGTGGGAACCCCTCCCGTGGGTGTGATATTTGGGGTCACACAGTGGGAACCCCTCCCGTGGGAGTGATATTTGGGGTCACAGTGGGAACCCCTCCCATGCATTTGATATTTGGGGTCACACAGTGGGAACCCCTTCCGTGGGAGTGTTATTTGGGGTCACACAGTGGGAACCCCTCCCGTGCGTGTGATATTTGGGGTCACACAGTGGGAACCCCTCCCGTGCGTGTGATATTTGGGGTCACACAGTGGGAACCCCTCCCGTGGGAGTGATATTTGGGGTCACACAGTGGGAACCCCTCCCGTGGGAGTGATATTTGGGGTCACATAGTGGGAACCCCTCCCGTGGGAGTGATATTTGGGGTCACACAGTGGGAACCCCTCCCGTGGGAATGATATTTGGGGTCACACAGTGGGAACACCTCCCGTGGGTGTGATATTTGGGGTCACACAGTGGGAACCCCTCCCGTGGGTGTGATATTTGGGGTCACACCGTGGGAACCCCTCCCGTGGGAGTGATATTTGGGGTCACACAGTGGGAACCCCTCCCGTGGGTGTGATATTTGGGGTCACACAGTGGGAACCCCTCCCGTGGGTGTAATATTTGGGGTCACACAGTGGGATCCCCTCCCGTGGGTGTGATATTTGGGGTCACACAGTGGGAACCCCTCCCGTGGGAGTGATATTTGGGGTCACACAGTGGGAACCCCTCCCGTGGGTGTGATATTTGGGGTCAAACAGTGGGAACCCCTCCCGTGGGTGTGATATTTGGGGTCACACAGTGGGAACCCCTCCCGTTGGTGTGATATTTGGGGTCACACAGTGGAACCCCTCTCGTGGGTGGGATATTTGGGGTCACACAGTAGGAACCCCTCCTGTGGGTGCGATATTTGGGGTCACACAGTGGGGACCCCTCCTGTGGGTGTGATATTTGGGGTCACACAGTGGGAACCCCTCCCGTGCGTGTGATATTTGGGGTCACACAGTGGGAACCCCTCCCGTTGGTGTGATATTTGGGGTCTCACAGTGGGAACCCCTCCCGTGGGTGTGATATTTGGGGTCACACAGTGGGAACCCCTCCCGTGGGTGTGATATTTGGGGTCACACAGTGGGAACCCCTCCCGTGGGAGTGATATTTGGGGTCACACAGTGGGAACCCCTCCCGTGGGTGTGATATTTGGGGTCACACAGTGGGAACCCCTCCTGTGCGTGTGATATTTGGGGTCACACAGTGGGAACCCCTCCCGTGCGTGTGATATTTGGGGTCACACAGTGGGAACCCCTCCCGTGGGTGTGATATTTGGGGTCACACAGTGGGAACCCCTCCCGTGGGAGTGATATTTGGGGTCACACAGTGGGAACCCCTCCCGTGGGTGTGATATTTGGGGTCACACAGTGGGAACCCCTCCCGTGGGTGTGATATTTGGGGTCACATAGTGGGAACCCCTCCCGTGGGAGTGATATTTGGGGTCACACAGTGGGAACCCCTCCCGTGGGTGTGATATTTGGGGTCACACAGTGGGAACCCCTCCCGTGGGTGGGATATTTGGGGTCACACAGTGGGAACCCCTCCCGTGGGTGTGATATTTGGAGTCACACAGTGGGAACCCCTCTCGTGGGTGGGATATTTGGGGTCACACAGTGGGAACCCCTCCTGTGGGTGCGATATTTGGGGTCACACAGTGGGGACCCCTCCTGTGGGTGTGATATTTGGGGTCACACAGTGGGAACCCCTCCCGTGCGTGTGATATTTGGGGTCACACAGTGGGAACCCCTCCCGTGGGTGTGATATTTGGGGTCACACAGTGGGAACCCCTCCCGTGGGTGTGATATTTGGGGTCACACAGTGGGAACCCCTCCCGTGGGTGTGATATTTTGGGTCACACAGTGGGAACCCCTTCCGTGGGTGTGATATTTGGGGTCACACAGTGGGAACCCCTCCCGTGGGTGTGATATTTGAGGTCACACAGTGGGAACCCCTCCTGTGCGTGTGATATTTGGGGTCACACAGTGGGAACCCCTCCCGTGCGTGTGATATTTGGGGTCACACAGTGGGAACCCCTCCCGTGCGTGTGATATTTGGGGTCACAAAGTGGGAACCCCTCCCGAGGGAGTGATATTTGGGGTCACACAGTGGGAACCCCTCCCGTGGGTGTGATATTTGGGGTCACACAGTGGGAACCCCTCCCGTGGGTGTGATATTTGGGGTCACATAGTGGGAACCCCTCCCATGGGAGTGATATTTGGGGTCACACAGTGGGAACCCCTCCCGTGGGTGTGATATTTGGGGTCACACAGTGGGAACCCCTTCCGTGGGTGTGATATTTGGGGTCACACAGTGGGAAACCCTCCCGTGGGAGTGATATTTGGGGTCACACAGTGGGAACCCCTCCCGTGCATGTGATATTTGGGGTCACACAGTGGGAACCCCTCCCGTGGGTGTGATATTTGGGGTCACACAGTGGGAACCCCTCCCGTGGGTGTGATATTTGGGGTCACACAGTGGGAACCCCTCCCGTGGGTGTGATATTTGGGGTCACACAGTGGGAACCCCTCCCGTGGGTGTGATATTTGGGGTCACACAGTAGGCACCCCTCCCGTGGGTGTGATATTTGGGGTCACACAGTGGGAACCCCTCCCGTGGGAGTGATATTTGGGGTCACACAGTGGGAACCCCTCCCGTGCGTGTGATATTTGGGGTCACACAGTGGGAACCCCTCCCGTGGGAGTGATATTTGGGGTCACAGTGGGAACCCTCCCGTGGGAGTGATATTTGGGGTCACACAGTTGGAACCCCTCCCGTGCATGTAATATTTGGGGTCACACAGTGGGAACCCCTCCCGTGGGAGTGATATTTGGGGTCACACAGTGGGGACCCCTCCTGTGGGTGTGATATTTGGGGTCACACAGTAGGAACCCCTCCCGTGCGTGTGTTATTTGGGGTCACACAGTGGGAACCCCTCCCGTGGGTGTGATATTTGGGGTCACACAGTGGGAACTCCTCCCGTGGGTGTGATATTTGGGGTCACACAGGGGGAACCCCTCCCGTGCGTGTGATATTTGGGGTCACACAGGGGGAACCCCTCCCGTGCGTGTGATATTTGGGGTCACACAGTGGGAACCCCTCCCGTGGGTGTGATATTTGGGGTCACACAGTGGGAACCCCTCCCGTGCGTGTGATATTTGGGGTCACACAGTGGGAACCCCTCCCGTGGGTGTGATATTTGGGGTCACACAGTGGGAACCCCTCCCGTGGGTGTGATATTTGGGGTCACACAGTGGGAACCCCTCCCGTGGGTGTGATATTTGGGGTCACACAGTGAGAACCCCTCCCGTGGGAGTGATATTTGGGGTCACACAGTGGGAACCCCTCCTGTGCGTGTGATATTTGGGGTCACACAGTGGGAACCCCTCCCGGGGGAGTGATATTTGGGTCACACAGTGGGAACCCCTCCCGTGGGTGTGATATTTGGGGTCACACAGTGGGAACCCCTCCCGTGGGTGTGATACTGTATTTGGGGTCACACAGTGGGAACCCCTCCCGTGCGTGTGATATTTGGGGTCACACAGTGGGAACCCCTCCTGTGGGTGTGATATTTGGGGTCACACAGTGGGAACCCCTCCCGTGGGTGTGATATTTGGGGTCACACAGTGGGAACCCCTCCCGTGGGAGTGATATTTGGGGTCACACAGTGGGAACCCCTCCCGTGCGTGTGATATTTGGGGTCACACAGTGGGAACCCCTCCCGTGCGTGTGATATTTGGGGTCACACAGGGGGAACCCCTCCCATGGGTGTAATATTTGGGGTCACACAGTGGGAACCCCTCCCGTGGGAGTGATATTTGGGGTCACACAGGGGGAACCCCTCCCGTGGGTGTAATATTTGGGGTCACACAGTGGGAACCCCTCTCGTGGGTGTGATACTGTATTTGGGGTCACACAGTGGGAACCCCTCCCGTGGGTGTGATATTTGGGGTCACACAGTGGGAACCCCTCCCGTGGGTGTGATATTTGGGGTCACACATTGGGAACCCCTCCCGTGGGTGTGATATTTGGGGTCACACAGTGGGAACCCCTCCCGTGGGTGTGATATTTGGGGTCACACATTGGGAACCCCTCCCGTGGGTGTGATATTTGGGGTCACACAGTGGGAACCCCTCCCGTGGGTGTGATATTTGGGGTCACACAGTGGGAACCCCTCCCGTGGGTGTGATATTTGGGGTCACACAGTGGGAACCCCTCCCGTGCGTGTGATATTTGGGGTCACACAGTGGGAACCCCTCCCGTGGGTGTGATATTTGGGGTCACACAGTGGGAACCGCTCCCGTGCGTGTGATATTTGGGGTCACACAGTGGGAACCCCTCCCGTGGGTGTGATATTTGGGGTCATACATTGGGAACCCCTCCCGTGGGTGTGATATTTGGGGTCATACATTGGGAACCCCTCCCGTGGGTGTGATATTTGGGGTCACACAGTGGGAACCCCTCCCGTGGGAGTGATATTTGGAATCACACAGTGGGAACCCCTCCCGTGGGTGTGATATTTGGGGTCACACAGTGGGAACCCCTCCCGTGCGTGTGATATTTGGGGTCACACAGTGGGAACCCCTCCCGTGGGTGTGATATTTGGGGTCACACAGTGGGAACCCCTCCCGTGGGTGTGAGTTGGTGAGTGTTACAAGTTTCACATACCGAGGATTCCTCACACTTTACCTCTGAGCTGGGAGGCTCTATATTTGGGGAGGGATGGCCGGGGTGTGGGGATATACTTGGGTGCCACCCAGGGATTTATATCCACCCCTCAGTACAAACCTGTCATTATTTGCAGACAGACTCGGATCAGAACCAGCTACTGTGAGGCTAGTGTCATGTTTATTCTATATGTTTCTGTGTGTCAGTATGTACAAGTGTGTGTGTTTGTCAGTGTGTATACGTGTGTCTGCATTCACTATGTGTGTCCGTGTCTATATGGTTGTCTGTATGTGTCTGTATACAGAATGTGTCTGTGTATATATGGCTGTCTGTTTATGACAGTGTGTATACGTGTGTCTTTGTACGTATGTCTGTATATGTGTGTCTGTGTATGTCAGTGTGTATACGTGTGTCTGTGTACGTATGTTTGCATATGTGTCTGGGCCAGTGTACATGTGTCAGAATATGTGTCTGTGTATGAGTGATTGTGTGCCTGTGTGTCAGTGTGAATGTACAGTATGTGTCTGTATGTCAGTGTATATGTGTGTTTGTGCTGCCTGTGTGTTAGTGTATATGAGTGTTTGTGTGCTGTGTGTTTCAGTGTGTATATCTGTGTGTGTGTATATGTGTGTGTGTGTGTGTGGGTGTGTGGGTGTGTGTGTGTGTGTATTATATATAATGTATACATTCTATTGGTTATATGTTCAGTTTGTGTTTTCCTCCGTGAAACGTGTGACCGGCACAGTTACAGAGTTATAAGAACTGTACATGACCAGCACACAGTTAAATGAATACACACCCGCGCACACACACACACACACACACACACACACACACACACACACACACACACAGACACACATACTACTTCCTGGTTCTTTTCAGAAAAAAAAGTATTTTTGTTTCCTTTTTAGACATATATATAGTGCTGCCAGTGTTTACAGTGTTGTATTTGTGTGTATAGAGAGTTGGCAGTATATACAGTGCTGTATTTATATGTATATAGAGCTGGCAGTATATACAGTGCTGTATGTATCTGTATATAGAGCTGGCAGTATATACAGCGATGTATTTATGTGTATATATTGCTGGCAGTATATACAGTGCTGTATTTATGTGTATATAGCGCTGGTAGTATATACAGTGCTGTATTTATGTGTATATAGCGCTGGCAGTATATACAGTGCTGTATTTATGTGTATATAGAGCTGGCAGTATATACAGTGCTGTCTCCTATTCAGTCAATATGTATTTCTGGGATATTGGTGAGTTTTTGTTGTCAGCATTGTAACTGAGTTGTATTACTGTTACTTCCCCTGTTGCTGTAATGATATTGTGTATTCTGTACGGATCACGCGCTTATTTCTCTGTGCTTTCTCCATCATGTTCGGATCTGGTGGATCCTTTAGAAGCTGCTCTGACTCCAATGAAAATCATTCTCCTTTGAATTACTTGTTTTATGCAGTGTATGCAGTGCAGTATTTACAGTATGTGCATATAGAGCTTGCAGTATATATTGTGCTGTGTGTGTGTGCGTGCGTGCGTGCGTGCGTGTGTGCGTGCGTGCGTGCGTGCGTGTGTGCAAGGGATTCTGGGAAATGACATGCAAATGAGCACACAATGCCACCTTTTATCTCAAGCTCACATTACATGAACAACCCTTAGCCAATGCATGCTGCTTTAGACACAGCTTTTAAGCAAGGGCTTGGGAGACGCAAAGCCAGTAAACCCACTCACAGACATGTTTCAACTTTGATGGGTATCATCAGTGTGAAGTTGGTTGCTGGCATTTGCTGGTTTGAGATTAAGAGTGGGTAATCACCACACTTATTAAGGTTATGGTGGGTAAAAAAAGTGACAAAAACCCTCCACAGTAAAGCATATAGCAACTGTAAATATTACTGTATATTCATTTGCATGTCTTAGACAGGTCTGCAACCCTGTCTTTCACCATTAAAGCCCAGCACACAGCACTTCCACTGCAGCAAGGGATTCTGGGAAATGAGCTATATGCTTTACTGTGGAGGGTTTCTGCAAATGAATATACAGTAATATATACAGTTGCTATATGCTTTACTGTATATATAGTACTGGCAGTGTATACAGTGCTGTATTTACATATATATAGCACTGCAATGTATACAGTGCTGTATTTATGTGTATATAAAGCTGGCAGTGTATACAGTACAGTGCTGTATTTAAGTGTATATCGTTCTGCCAGTGTTTACAGTGCTGTACTTATGTGTATATCATTCTGCCAGTGTTTACAGTGCTGTAGTTATGTGTATATAGTGCTGGCAGTGTATACAATGCTGTAGTTATTTGTATATAGAGCTGACAGTGTATGCAGTGCTGTATTTATGTGTATATAGCGCTGGCAGTATATACAGTGCTGCATTTATGTGTATACTGTATAGTGCTGGCAGTGTGTATAGTGTGTACAGGGGAAGGAGAGATAGAGGGAGGAGAGAGGATGATACTGGAGCGGATAAGTGGGGGGTCAGCGAGGTTAGTAGGGGTGCGGTTCTTTCTTTGCCAAAACTTCCTCTTTAATTTCACTACTTGTTTTGATTCCCAGAGCAGCTGCAGGCAGCACTGAGCCAGGGTCTGAGACGGGGGAGCACGGGGGGGGGGGGGGAGGGGGGCGGCACTAAGCCAGGTACTGAGACGGGGGAGCGCAGGGGAGCACGGGGGGGGCGGCACTGAGCCAGGGACTGAGACGGGGGAGGGCAGGGGAGCACGGGGGGGGCGGCACTGAGCCAGGTACTGAGACGGGGGAGCGCAGGGGAGCATGGGGGGGGGCGGCACTGAGCCAGGGACTGAGACGGGGGAGCGCAGGGGAGCATGGGGGCGGCACTGAGCCAGGGACTGAGACGGGGGAGGGCAGGGGAGCACGAGGGGTGGCACTGAGCCAGGGTCTGAGACGGGGGAGCGCAGGGGAGCACGGGGTGGGGCGGCACTGAGCCAGGGACTGAGACGGGGGAGCGCAGGGGAGCACGGGGGCGGCACTGAGCCAGGGACTGAGACGGGGGAGCACAGGGGAGCACGGGGGCGGCACTGAGCCAAGGACTGAGACGGGGGAGGGCAGGGGAGCACGAGGGGTGGCACTGAGCCAGGGACTGAGACGGGGGAGCGCAGGGGAGCACGGGGTGGGGCGGCACTGAGCCAGGGACTGAGACGGGGGAGCGCAGGGGAGCATGGGGGGGGCACTGAGCCAGGGACTGAGACGGGGGAGCGCAGGGGAGCACGGGGGCGGCACTGAGCCAGGGACTGAGACGGGGGAGCGCAGGGGAGCACGGGGGCGGCACTGAGCCAGGGACTGAGACGGGGGAGCGCAGGGGAGCACGGGGGCGGCACTGAGCCAGGGACTGAGACGGGGGAGGGCAGGGGAGCACGAGGGGTGGCACTGAGCCAGGTACTGAGACGGGGGAGCGCAGGGGAGCATGGGGGGGGCGGCACTGAGCCAGGGACTGAGACGGGGGAGCGCAGGGGAGCACGGGGGCGGCACTGAGCCAGGGACTGAGACGGGGGAGCGCAGGGGAGCACGGGGGCGGCACTGAGCCAAGGACTGAGACGGGGGAGGGCAGGGGAGCACGAGGGGTGGCACTGAGCCAGGGACTGAGACGGGGGAGCGCAGGGGAGCACGGGGGGGTGCGGCACTGAGCCAGGGACTGAGACGGGGGAGCGCAGGGGAGCACGGGGGCGGCACTGAGCCAGGGACTGAGACGGGGGAGCGCAGGGGAGCACGGGGGCGGCACTGAGCCAGGGACTGAGACGGGGGAGGGCAGGGGAGCACGAGGGGTGGCACTGAGCCAGGTACTGAGACGGGGGAGCGCAGGGGAGCATGGGGGGGGCGGCACTGAGCCAGGGACTGAGACGGGGGAGCGCAGGGGAGCACGGGGGGCGGCACTGAGCCAGGGTCTGAGACGGGGGAATGCAGGGGGGGGGCACGAGTGGCAGCACTGAGCCAGGGTCTGAGACGGGGGAGCGCAGGAGAGCACGGGGGGCGGCACTGAGCCAGGGTATGAGAAGGGGGGAGCACGAGTGGCAGCACTGAGCCAGGATATGAGACGTGGGAGCGCGGGGTGCACATGGGGCGGCAATGAGTCATGTCTGAGACAGGGGAAACGCAGGGGGGAGCACGAGGGGTGACACGGAGACAGGGCCCGAGATGAGGGGTGGGGGGCACGGGTGGCAGCACTGAGCCAGGGTCTGAGACGGGGAACTGAGGGGGAACACTGGGGTTGGCTCTGAACCAGGGTCTTAGATAAGGATGACATGGGGTGGGGGGGTATGAGGGGGGGGCAGCACTGAGCCAGGGTCTGAGATGGGGGCCATGGGACGTGGGGGAGCACACAGGTGGCCCTGAGCCAGGGTCTGAGACAGAGGGTGTGGGGGAACACAGGGGTGGCACCGAGCCAAGGTCTGGATGGGGGGAACGCACGGGGCGTGGGTGTGGCAAGGGGGGCAGAACTGAGCCAAGGTCTGACACGGGGGGCATGGGGGGCAGCACTGAACCAGGATCTGGGATGGGGGAACAGGGGCAGCACTGAGCCAGGGTCTAAGATGAGGGGGGTGGGGGGAGCACGGGGATGGCACTGAACCAAGATCCTAGATGGGGGGCGGCACTGAGCCAGGGTCTGAGACTGGGAGACACATTAGGGAGCACTGGGGCGGCACTGAGCCAGGGTCTGAGGTGAGGACGTGGGGGGGGGGGAACACGTGGGTGGCACTGAGCCAAGGTCTGAGATGCAGGGTGTCGGGAGAGAGACTGCCTCCGTAACACGAGACTGCCTATATAACACGAGACTGCCTCCGTAACACGAGACTGCCTATATAACACGAGACTGCCTCCGTAACACGAGAATGCCTATATAACACGAGACTGCCTCCGTAACACGAGACTGCCTATATAACACGAGGTGCCTCCGTAACACGAGACTGCCTATATAACACGAGACTGCCTCCGTAACACGAGACTGCCTATATAACACGAGACTGCCTCGGTAACACGAGACTGCCTATATAACACGAGACTGCCTCCGTAACACGAGACTGCCTCTTTAACACGAGACTGCCTCTTTAACACGAGACTGCCTCCGTAACACGGGACTGCCTCCGTAACACGAGACTGCCTATATAACACGAGACTGCCTCCGTAACACGAGACTGCCTCCGTAACACGAGACTGCCTCCGTAACACGAGACTGCCTCTTTAACACGAGACTGCCTCTTTAACACGAGACTGCCTCTGTAACACGAGACTGCCTCTGTAATACGAGACTGCCTCCGTAACACGAGACTGCCTCCGTAACACGAGACTGCCTCTTTAACACGAGACTGCCTCTTTAACACGAGACTGCCTCTTTAACACGAGACTGCCTCTGTAATACGAGACTGCCTCTGTGATACGAGACTGCCTCTGTAACACGAGACTGACTCTTTAACACGAGACTGACTCTTTAACACGAGACTGCCTCTTTAACACGAGACTGCCTCTTTAACACGAGACTGCCTCTGTAACACGAGACTGACTCCGTAACACGAGACTGCCTCCTTAACACGAGACTGCCTCTGTAACACGAGACTGCCTCTGTAACACGAGACTGACTCCGTAACACGAGACTGCGGATTGTCTCTGTAACACAAGATGGCCTCCATAATACAAGATGACTTCCGTAACACGAGACTGACTCCATAACATGAGACTGCCTCTGTAACATGAGATGTCCTCCGTAACATGAGACTGCCTCCGTAACACGAGATGTCCTCCGTAACACGAGACTGCCTCCGTAACACGAGACAGCCTCTGTAACAAGAGACTGTGGACAGCCTCTGTAACACGAGATGGCCTCTGTAACACGAGGCGGCCTCTATAACACGAGACTGCCTCCATAACACAATATGACTTCCGTAACATGAGACTGCCTCTTTAACACGAGACTGCCTCCGTAACACAAGACAGCCTCTATAACAAGAGACTGCGGACAGCTTCTGTAACACGAGACGGCCTCTGTAACACGAGACAGCCTCTATAACACGAGACTGCCTCCATAACACAAGATGACTTCCGTAAGACGAGACTGCCTCCGTAACACGAGACAGCCTCTATAACACGAGACTGTCTCTGTAACACTTCTAAAGTCTAAACCCAATTGTCGCAGAAAGGAAGGAGCAGATAAGATAACAGTAACACAGACTGAAAATAACCTTAAATGCATGCTTGCTAATGCAAGAAGCCTGACAGATAAAATGGGGGAGCTTGAATTAATAGCTACAAGGGAGCAGTATGATATCATAGGCATTACTGAAACATGGTGGGATGAAACTCATGACTGGACAGTTAATTTAGAGGGTTAGTCCCTTTTCTAAGGATCGAACAAATAGAAGGGGACGTGGTGTATGTTTATATGTTAAACCAGATCTAAAAGCTATTATAAGGGATGATGTTTATGAAGGGAATGATGAAAATGTAGAGACCTTGTGGATAGAAATTATCAGTGGAGGTAAAAGTATAAAGAAAATGTTTGTAGGGAATATGCTATATACCACCAAATATTTGTGAGATTGAGGAAGCTAAAATACTTTTGCAAATTGAGAAGGCATCAAAACTGTGTCATGTTTGCATAATGGGTAATTTATTCAGACATAGACTGGGGCAATGAGATTAGCATTACAACAAAAGGAAACAGGTTTTTGGAGGTGCTTAAAGACAATTACATGACCCAAATTATTGAGGAACCAACCAGGAGAGGGGCAATACTGGATTTGGTAATATTAAACAATGTAGAAGTAATAACAAATATTCAAGTCCTGGAACATTTGGGTAGCAGTGATCATATCATGGTCTCATTTGAAATAAATTATCAAAAAACAGATTAATTGGGTTCAACAAAGAATTTCAACTTTACAAAGGCAGATTTTAATAAACTGAGGATTAATCTACATGGAATTAATTGGGATGATGTTTTTGTAGGGAAAATGTAGAAGATAAATGGGCAGTCTTAAAAGATTGTTAGAAAAGCATACTTACAGTATCAGTGTATACCCTTGGGTAATAAGTATAAAAGAAATAAGTCAAAACCAATGTGGCTAAATAAACAGGTAGGAGAGGAAATGGACAAGAAGAGGAAGGCGTTTAGATTCTTTCAAGTCAGAAGGGACGGAGACATCGTATCAGAATTATAAAGAGTGCAACAAAAATTGCAAAAAGGCAATCAAATTAGCAAAAATGGATAATGAAAAAAGGATTGCAATAGAAAGTAAGATCAACCCTAAAAAGTTCTTTAATTACCTTAATAACAAAAAAAAATAGAAAAGAAAATATAGGACCCTTTCAGTGTGAGATGGGTAGGCAGATTATTGGAGATAAGGAAAAAGCAGAGGTATTAAACAAATTCTTTGCCTCTGTGTTTACCAGGGAAGAATCAATTTCAATTGTAGTGCCGCAGGAGGAAGCCACAACCTCCATATTAATGAACAATTGGTTAACTGAGGAAGAAGTTCATAGGCATCATGATAAAATTAAAGTAAATAAGGCACCTGGCTCCGATGGCATACATCCAAGAATTCTTAAGGAGTTAAGTTCAGTAATAGCCAAACCATTAAATGTGATATTCAAGGACTCCATTTCCACAGGCTCAGTACCACAAGATTGGCGTAAGGCAGATGTGATGCTTATATTTAAAAAGGGAGCTGGTGGAGCTACCACATGCCTCACCCCTACCACATGCAGCACTTATGCTCTGAGATCTGACTTCAAAAGACTGTTCATGGTCCCAAGGCTCAGCAAAGTATCCGGCCGCTCCTCTTTCTCTTACCGTGCACCCCCAAAACTGGAACAGTCTACCGGAGACTCTCATATCCACCACCAGTCTAAGTTCTTTCAAAACTAAAGCTGTCTCACATTTTAATCTGGTCTGTAACTGTTACATACGACTATAATATATATTATCTTTAACTGTGCATGCAATGTCTTGTATATAATGTTCACTTATGTAACTATATATTTGTAACCATGTATTATTTGTCTTAACTCTATGCCCAGGACATACTTGAAAACGAGAGGTAACTCTCAATGTATTACTTCCTAGTAAAACATTTTATAAATAAATAACATTAATAGTGGGGAAGCTACTAGAAGGTTTAGTGCAGGATAATATTCAGGAATACCTGATGGAAAACAAAATTATTATTAATATTCTGCATGGATAGGTCATGCCAAACTAACCTTATTTGTTTCTTTGAGGAGGTAAGTAGGAATTTAGACCAGGGTAATGCAGTGGATGTGGTCTACTTAGATTTTGCAAAGGCTTTTGATACGTGTCCACAAGAGGTTAGTGTATAAAATAAAGCAAATTGGACTCAGTAAAAAATATATGCACCTGGATTGAAAACTGGTTGAAGGACATACAACAGAGAGTTGTTGGAAATTGAACTTTTTCAGGTTGGGCTAAAGTCGTGAGTGGAGTACCTCAAGGATCGGTACTGGGACTTCTGCTTTTTAACTTGTTTATTAATGACCTTGAGGTTGGCATAGAGAGCAAAGTCCAAATCTGTGCTGATGACACTAAATTGTGTAAGGTAATAGAATCAGAGCAGGATGTAATTTCTCTCCAGAAGGACTTGGAGAGACTGGAAACTTGGGCAGGTAAATGGCAGATGAGGTTTAATACAGATAAATGTAAGGTTATGCGTTTGGGAAACAAGAATAAACAGGCAATTTACAAATTTAATTGGGATAAATTAGTGGAATCCTTGATGGAGAAGGATTTAGGAGTTTGTGTACACATCAGGCTTAGCAATAGTGCCCAATGTCATGCAGTAGCTGCAAAGGCAAACATGATTTTATCCTGCATTAAACGGGCAATGGATGGAAGGGAAGTAAACATAATTATGCCCCTTTACAAAGCATTAGTAAGACCACATATTGAATATGGAGTACAATTTTGGGCACCACTCCTTAGAAAATACATTATGGAACTAGAGAAATTTCAGAAAAAATCCAGCAAATTAATAAAAGGGATGGATAATCTGATTTATGAGGAGAGGATAGCTAAATTAGATTTGACCAGTGGCATCTAAGAGGGGATATAATAACTATATACAAATATATTCGGGGACAGTACAAGGAGCTTTCAATAGAACTATTCATCCCAAGGGCAGTACAAAGGACACAGGGTCATCCTTTAAGTTTGGAGGAAATTAGATTTCACCAGCAACAAAGGAAAGGGTTCTTTACAGTAAGGGCAGTTACAATATGGAATTCATTACCCATGGAGACTGTGAGGCAGATACAATATATTTGTTTAAAAAAAAGATTGGACATCTTTTTAGAAAGGAAAGGTATACAGGGATATACCAAATAAGTAAACATGGGAAGGATGTTGATCCAAGGAGTAATCCGATTGCCAATTATTGGAGTCAGAAAGGAATTTATTTTTCCCCTTATGAGATATCATTGGATGATATGACACTGGGGTTTTTTATTTGCCTTCCGCTGGATGATTATATTGTAAGTACGGATATAGAATAAAGTATCTGTCATCTAAATTTAGCATAGGTTGAACTTGATGGACATATGTCTTTTGAAGTTAAACTTCTTTGGCGATACCTACTGAATTTTGATGGGTCAAATCTCCTTGATGGTGTCGAAAATCTGTCACGGAAGTGACGTAGTGTGCTGGTGTTGGTTGTGCGGTCTTCGAAGAGTGCGCATGCTCAGAAATGGGCAGAACCGGAAGTGATGTAATGCGCATGTGCAGAGGCGTCCGTCGCCAAGTGCGCATGCGCAGAGCCATGGACACACACACAGACACACAAACCCACACACCACCAGCACCACCCCTTCCTGGTGGCGGTGGTCTGTGTGTGAGTATAAATATAGAAGTGCAAATAGCAAAAAAAAATTGAAATCTATCATTTATCATTAAAAATCTAGACGTGGAAAAGATGCAAGGCGTCTAAACATATTACACATGCATTGTATATAGATTAATATAATATAGTAACTGTAATGATTATAAAAAAAACAGGGGGGGTGTCAATCACGCGCACTCTAAGTAAAACTCCTTTGCGTTTTGTCACTGAAATTGTGTTTTGATTTTTATGCTTAACATTGAATGAAAGACTTCTGAGAGTGACGGCATTTAGATACTTTACACTCCAAAATATATGTATCTTACTTTAGCTATCATAAAAGGCCAGGGGAGGGTGTCTCGTAGTCATAAAAAATAAATGAAAACATCACACAGTACAGTAATGTTAAAATACAGTGATTTTGTGCGCGAGGCTCAAAAATGACTACCCACATGAAAATAGCCAAAATCAAGCAGCCATCCAACTTAGGGGGTGGATGTTCCCTGTGAATATGCAGCAGCCACCAGCCCCCAACCTCCAAGGAAGAAAAGGAAACAGACCATATAGTGTAGGCGGTATTATATTCTGACAATAGGTATACAAATGAAGGCTTACACTGTATGATCAAGATAGGCGAAAAATGGATAGCGGGTAACAGGTGTACAGGGAGTCGCGATCTCCTGGGTTCCTCGTTGTCCTCCGCTTCACCGGAACACTGTATCCACGCTGTGACAACGAGGAACCCAGGAGATCGCGACTCCCTGTACACCTGTTACCCGCTATCCATTTTTCGCCTATCTTGATCATACCGAGTGTAAGCCTTCATTTGTATACCTATTGACAGAATATAATACCGTCTACACTATATGGTCTGTTTCCTTTTCTTCCTTGGAGGTTGGTGGCTGGTGGCTGCTGCATAGTCACAGGGTACATCAACCCCCTAAGTTGGATGGCTGCTTGATTTTGGCTACCTTCATGTGAGTAGTCATTTTTGAGCCTCGCGCACAAAATCACTGTATTTTAACATTACTCTACTGTGTGATGTTTTCATTTATTTTTTATGACTACGAGACACGCTCCCCTGGCCTTTTTTGGAGAAACAGTTGATGCAAGACAAGTGGAACAGTCTTTATCCAAGGGTTGTAGTGTGTTTGCAGTCTCTTATTCACTTTATTCAATATAGTGCACTTTGTTATTTTAGGCACGATTATTTATAATTGTTTATATCACTTTTCACGAATTTACACATTATTAAGTGGTTATTTTATATATTTTTGGGGTTTGTTAGAGCGCTATCGAGCACTTTTTTATTCTTTAGCTATCATAAGTCAGTTAGATCATGTATTCCAAGTGATTCGTATGGAAAATTCAACACATAATAAAATAAATTATACTCTCAAATCTCTTCATTGAATTAAAAACATCACCATCCCAAATACAATTTCTGTGACAAAACACAACAGAGTTTCACTTACACTGTGTGTGCTCAACACACACAACTCTTTTTTCAACGTCATTTACTATGTAACTATGTAACATGAGACTGCCTCCGTGACATGAGACTGCCTCCATAACACGATACTGCCTCCATAACACGAGACTGCCTCCATAACACAAGACTGGCTCTATAACACGAGACGCCACTCCCTGACACGAGACTGCCTGTGTAACACGAGACTTCCTCCATAAGTCCAGACTTCCTCCGTAACATGAGACAGCCTCTATAACATGAGACTGCCTCCATAACACGAGACTGCCTCCATAACACGAGGCGCCCCTCCCTGACACGAGACTGCCTCTGTACCACGAGACTGCCTCCATAAGTCCAGACTTCCTCCGTAACATGAGACAGCCTCTATAACACGAGACTGTCTTCGTAACATGAGACTGCTTCTATAACACGAGACTGCCTCCGTAACACAAGACTGCCTCTGTCCTGCAGGTCTCCGTCTCTCTGGCAATGGCACCACACCCGGAAAAGAAGAAGTCCTGGTGGCAGAAGTGCTGCTCATGTTGTTCCCGGGGAGAAGACACAGAGGACTATGGCACAGGAGACACAGTCAGACCAGGAGACAGACCTGGGGACAGACCAGGGGACAGACCAGGGGACAGACCACCGGGCCCAGATGGGTCCGGCACGGACAGAAATATCCCTCTGGACAACCTGCCCTCCGGAGAGACGAGCCGTGAGTATCCCACAACCATGTTCTCGGACTTCATGGACTGCCTCCATTCTGCTGCCTCTAACCCACCTCTCCTCTAACACTCTGAGCCCCCCTCCACTAACCCCTCACCTCATACGTACCCTCTCCTCTAACCCACCTCTCCTCTAACACTCTGAGCCCCCCTCCCCTAACCCTTACCCCTCACCTCATACACTCTCCTCTAACCCACCTCTCCTCTAACCTCTCCTCTAACCTCTCCTCTAACCTCTCCTCTGACCCTCACCTCTGACCCTCTCCTCTAATCCCTCACCTCACTTATTGTATTATTATAATTCCCTGTACTGTATTCTTTGTGAAGCGCTGAGTACAATTTTGGCGCTATATAAATAAAGACATACATACATCTACGATCCTCTCCTCTAACCCCTCACCTGTGACCCTCTTTTCTAACTCCTCACCTCTGACCATCTCCTCTAACCCCTGACCTGTGACTCTCTCCTCTAACCCCTCACCTCTCCTCTAACCCACCTCTCCCCATATCTCTCATTGAGCCCCTCTTCTCTTACCTCTCTCCTCTTACCTGACCTCTGACCACTCTTACCTCTAACCCCTCTTACCTCTGACTCATCTCCTCTGACCCCTCTCCTCTGACCCCTCTCCTCTGACCCCTCTCCTCTGAGCCCTCTAGCCTCTGACTCCTCTCTTCTCTGAAACCGCTGGTTTGCAGGGTTTGCGCTGGAGGTGAAGAGCGTGGATCTGATGAAGCAACGCACAGGGGAGACGCGCAAAACTCATCATACTGACGAGTTTGAATATGACGAGCTGATTGTACGAAGGGGGCAACCCTTCCAGGTCTGTGTCACCTTCCAGAGACCCTTCAACGCCAAGAGCGACCAGATCTGTGTCCTGCTACAGATGGGTGAGTGAGACACTCTGACACTGCGGCGCTCCTCTGTGTCTCTCACTTATCTGGGGGTGTCTCTGTAATCTGGGGGTGTCTAATCAGGGTGTGTGTCTAATCTGGGGGTGTCTCCGCAATCTGAGGATGACTATGCAATCTGGGGGTGACTCTGCAATCTGGGAGTGACTGCAATCTGGGGTTGTCCTTATAATATGGTGGTGTCTCTCTAATCTGGGGGAGTCTCTGTAATCTGGGGGTGTCTCTCTTGCAGGAAACATGCAGCCAATCACCCTGCCCCAGGTGCGGGAGTTTGATGAGGGAAACTGGGGGTGTCAGGTGGACTCTGCAAGCGGCTCCAAGGTCACTCTGTGGCTAAACACGTCCGCTCAGGCGCCAATCGGGAAATACCAGCTGTGTGTAAAGACTCAGAGTCCCGGAGGGTCGTATACTCAGCCCTCTAATCCCACACTCAGGCTGTATGTGCTGTTCAATGCATGGTGTCGCAGTAAGTGCGCCCTACAAACCAGTCATCCTACAAACACCAAACCACGCTGCACAGACCCTACACTCACCCTACCCCACTGATCTAACACTACACTCATCCCATCACACTGTGCTGAATCTACAGACAAACTACCACACTGCGCTGACCCTACAAACACCCTACCACACTGCGCTGACCCTACAAACACCCTACCACACTGCGCTGACCCTACAAACACCCTACCACACTGCGCTGACCCTACAAACACCCTACCACACTGCGCTGACCCTACAAACACCCTACCACGCTGCACTGAACCTACACGCATCCCACCACACTGCGCTGACCCTGCACCCATCCCACCACACTGCGCTGAACCTACACTCACTCTACCACACTGCGCAGACACTACACTCACCCTACTGTACCACGCTGCACTTAACCTACACTCACCCCACCACACTGCCAGACCCTACACTCACCACACTTCGCAGACCCTACAATCATCCCACCACACTGCCAGATCCTACACTCACCCTACCACACTGCTCTGACCCTACACTCACCCTTCCACACTGCGCAGACCCTACACTTACCCTACCACACTGCACTGACTCTACACTCACCCCACCACACTTCACTGACTCTACATTCACACTACAACTTTGTGCTGACCCTACACTCACCCTACCACACTGCACTGACCCTACACTCACCCTACCACACTGTGCTGACCCTACACGCACCCTACCACACTGCGTTGACCCTACACTCACCCTACCACACTACGCCAACTCTACACTCACCCTACCACACTGCGTTGACACTACACTCACCTCACCGCACAGACCCTACACTCACTCTACCAAACTGTGCAGACCCTACACTTACCCTACCATACTGCACAGACCCTACACTCACCCTACCATACTGCACAGACCCTACACTCACCCTACCATACTGCACAGACCCTACACTCACCCTACCACACTGCGCAGATGCTACACTCACCCAACCACACTTCACTCACCCCACCACACTGCGTAGAACCTACACTAACCCTACCATACTGTGCTGGCCATACACTCACCCTACCATAATGCGCTAACCCTACAATCACCTTACCACACTGCGCTAACCCTACACTCTATACTCACTTCACACTCATCCTCCACTCACCCCATGACACTGCGCTAACCCTACACACTTCACACTCCCGCTCTCTTCCTTACTCTCTCTCAGACTCTCTTCCCTCTCTCTCTTACTCTCACTTCCCTCTCTCTTACACTCTCTTCATTACTGTCTCTCACACTCCCTTCCTTACCCTCTCCCCCTCTTTGCAGTGGATGCCGTGTTCCTGGACGATGAGTCTTGGCGTCAGGAGTATGTGCTCAATGAGATTGGTCGGATTTATTACGGAACCGAACAGCAGATTGGGGAAAGATCGTGGAACTATGGACAGGTCAGAGACCAGGGGATTGAGGTCTCTCCTCCTCCTTGTCCCTTTATCTCTGTCTTAATCCTGAGGTCTCTCTTTCTCAGGTCCGAGTCTCTCTCCTCCTCAGGATCTCTTTATCTATCTCTCTGTCTGAGATCTCTCAGTTGTGGGGTCTCTTTCTCAGTCCGGGGGTCTCCCTGTCTCAGTCTGGGGTTCTCCCTGTCTCAGTCCGGGGGTTTCTGTCACAGTCCGGGGGTCTTTCTAGGTCCAGGGGTCACTCTCTCTCACTCCGGGGGTCTCTCTCACTCCGGGGGTCTCTCTCTTTCACTCCAGTGGTCTCTCTCTCACACCGGGGGTCTCTCTATCTCAGGCCGGGGGAATCTCTCTCTCACTCTTGGGGTCTCTCTCTCTCTCACACAGTTTGATAAAGGAATCATGGATGCAGTTTTCTTTCTGTTGGATCGTGGAGGTCTCTCTCCTACAGCTCGAGGAGATCCGATAAGTGTGTCACGTGTCATATCCGCCATGGTGAGAATCCCATCCATGTCTTACACATTAAGGGAGGAAGGGTCTGTGCGTAACAAAGGGGGGCACTCTGCTAGTGTGTCCTCCCTCCCCCAAACCCCTTCTCTCCTCCATTCCTACACCCTCTATCCCCCACACCACACTCTCTCCTCCCTCCCCCACACACCATTTCTCTTCCCTCTCCCACACCCCCTCTCCTCCCTCCCACAAACTCTCTCACCCTGCCCAACACCCCCTCTCTCTTCCCTCCCCCACACCCACTCTCTCTTCCCTCCCCCACATCGCCATCTCTCCTCCTCTCACTTTTCCCCTCACTACCAGGTGAACTCCATGGACGACAATGGGGTGGTTGCTGGAAGTTGGTCTGGGGATTATGCTGATGGGGTGAATCCAGTTGCCTGGGTCGGCAGTGTGGACATTTTGCTCCGATATCACCAAACTGGGACCTCCGTCAAATACGGGCAGTGCTGGGTGTTTGCCGGTGTCACTACCACAGGTACAGTACCAGAGGGGAGGGAGAGGGATCATACGATGATCAAGAAGGGTTAGGGTTAGACGGATGAGATAATGAAGAATATGCACACACACACACACTACCACCCTCCCCCCCAAATACACACACACACATACACACTACCCTCCCCCCAAATACACACACTATCCGCCAAAATACACACACACTACCCCCCAAATAAACACACACTACCCCCCCAAATACACACATACACTACCCCACACATTCACAGACACACATACTACCCCCCAAATACACACACTACCCCTCCAAATACACACACATACTACCCCCCAAATACACACACACAACCCCCCCAAATACACACAAACACACACACACACACACTACCCCCCAATACACACACACACTACTCCCCCCAAATACACACACACTACCCCCCAAATACACACACAGATACACACACCAGCCCCCCAAATACACACACACTACCCCCCCAAATACACACCACACACTACCTCCCCCCCCCCCTCCAATACACACGCACATATATATACATAAACAATTTCATTGGGCCTCTCTCACTGTCACGGGAGACCAGGTACTTTTTACACCATTTATATATTACCGGGATCATTCATTAGACAGGACAAGATAGTAAAAACAAATTGCGTTTATTTTGGTAAACCCGCGTACAACAAGAAGACATACACAAGGAAAAGTTAAAAATACACTTACTAGGGGTCTGGGGGGAAAATGTAGGCTTTCCTAGGTGCAGGGGGCTCACTTGGATGACCTTACCCTGGCCGGGATATACCCCCGGTTCTACTGGTCCTCTTTTCGTGGTGAAATGATAAGTGCAAATAGCGCTCGTGCAAACAAAATACAGTGATATGCAATATATAAAACCTGTGATACAGAGTTCGATGAAGGTAGTCCTTTAGCTGCCTGGAAGGTTAATCTGGTATCTCCCAACCAGATGAGAAGTCTGTAGAGAGGAACCTCCTATGGCGCTGAGGAATGAATGGAAGTGGAATCTTGTGCAAAAGTTCTTGTCTTGCGCTATTAACCTCAGAAAAGGAAGACAAAAAAAGGCAAAAAAACACTACAATAGTGTATTACCCAGGGACATAGTATGGTATATATATTGAGAGCATTTATTCTATAAAACAATTAGTCTAAAACAGTTAATATAAAACAATTAATTAAACAAATATAATAGCATATAAAACTTCCAAGCGCTTGTGCTTGAGGAAGGTAAGCTGTTATGGTTCTCTTTTCGGCTTCAATTCCTAGCTGCGACCACTCAGTTCGATTTTGGGAACTTGGGCGCAAAAGACGGGACTTGGTCTCTGCGAGGCAAACTTCTCAGGCTTCCAAACGAAGCCGGTCGCTCTGTTATTTCGAACAGAGCAACTTTGAAAAGCCCGCCAAGCTTCATCGACTCACCTCATTGGTTGGCTGACATGGACTTGCTCTCTCTCTTGGTCAGCACCTTACATACACTCCGCCGGGCTATCCCCAAAGCAGTCGAGGAAGGAGCAGCCAATTGGAACGTGGGAATGCCTCCCCATCAGCCAATAGAAAGAGGGGCTCAACTCTGACTGACGTCAGAGGAGTAGGCGTGTCCAGCAGGCTCGAAAAGCCGGGTGCGCAGGAAATATGATTCTAGCCAAAGGGAGAGCAGATTATTTGGCTGCATCCTCCCTGGCTAACTCATTGCCACCTGCAGGGCCTTCTCCACTAAGTCCGGAAACTACAAAAAGTGTCCCCGCAGGGTGCCCTTTGTAGTCCGGACCATGGCCATTCGCCCTTTCCTCCCTCACCAAACGTTTTCACACCTCTGGGCATCCTCTCCTCTTTGAACTACGGACCTTATACAGACTTGCTGGCACCTTAACTGGATGCCCGGGCAAGCTGCATAGAGCCTTATAAGAAATGTATCAAACATCATAAAACATACTTTAATACATGGGGGACATTGGGGAGACTCGTGACTGTAAGGGACTTAGGACTGGGATATCAGGGCTCGAAACTCAGGAGTCTGGGGGACGCTGGACAGCCCCGGTGTAATTCTACTCGCGTACGGCAAATCATGCCTTCACGTCGGGGAGAATGAAGGTACCATCGGTAACCCCGAACTCCTGCAAACAAAATAATTACATTCTTACCCAAATATCCCACCTAAAACTTACACACAGCAAGTTTCATGAGTCTGGGGTAAATGGGACATGGAAAGTGGAAAAGCAGGGGTCACTTTAATTTTACATGTACATATACCTGGCTCCTGGCTTATAGTGCTGGGTAGCCCCCATCTCTCCCTCCTCCCCGTCTCTCTAATGCACCACATTCTCTCCCTCCCCTCTCTATCTATAATAATAATGCACGTTCTCTTTCCCTACCCATCTCTTTCTCTCTAATGCATGTTCTCTCGCCCTCCCTCCTCTTTCCAACCCCCATCTCTATCTCTCTCTAATGCATGTTCTCTTTCCCTCCACCCTCTTTCCCTCCCCATCTCTCACTATGCACGTTCTCTTTCCCTCCCCCCCCCCTTTTCCCTCCCCCTTTCCCTCCCCCATCTCTCTCTCTAATGCACGTTCTCTTTCCCCCCCCCTGATCTCGCTCTTTAATGCACGTTCTCTCTCCTTCCCCCCTCTCTCACGTTCTCTCTCCTCCCGCCCCTCTCTCACCCCCCACCTCTCTAATACACCACGTTCTCTCTTCCCCCCCACCTCTCTCTCTAATGCACCACGTTCTCTCCCCCCTCTCTAATGCACGTTCTCTCTTCTTCCCTCTCCCCCTCTCTCATGCATATTCTCATTCCCTCCCCCCTCTTTCCCTCCCCCCTCTTTCCACCCCCATCTCTCTCTCTAATGCACATTCTCTCACCCTCCCTCCTCTTTCACTCCCCCATCTCTCTCTCCAATGCACATTCTCTTTCCCTCCCCATCTCTTTCTCCAATGCACGTTAACTTTCCCTCCCCCTTTTTCCCTTCAATGAACGGTCTCTCTTCTTCCCTCCCCCCCCCTCTCTCTCTCTCATTCACCATGTTCTCTCCCTCCCCCTCCCCCCTCTCTCTCTCTAATGAACGTTCCCTCTCTCTCTCCCCTCAGTCCTCCGATGTCTGGGGATCCCTGGACGCACTACTACAAACTTTGCGTCCGCTCACGACACTGATGGAAATCTGACGTTCGACGTGTTTTTCGATGAGAACATGAAGCCGCTGGAAGATAAGAACTCAGACTCCGTCTGGTGAGGCTGGGGATCATAGTTATGTGTGTGTGTGCTTATATACTGTGTGTATATATATATACATATATATGTGTGTACTTATATGCTGTGTATATATACAGTGGCAGCACGGCATGGCGGCAGGGTCTGTAAGAGTTCAACAAAGTGTAAGGCTTTAAGCTCCAGTGGTTTTATTAGTCCACAATAGCAAAAAAAAATAGGCACTTTAAACCAAGCATAAAATAAAACCCTACTCCCCTTTGGAGACTGACTAGACATCACATCCCTAGCTAACCACCTGGATAGCTAACCTACTTCCAGATAAAACAATACAAGGTAAATGTCTGAAATGAAAATATAAAGTCCTTAACTGACAGTTGCAAGGGATTCCCTCCCATGGTCTCCAGGTAGTTCCCTCAGCAGGATTGGAACGTTGATTTCTTGTACATCAGCCCAGCAACTTGTTGGCCTTCGTGGCAATCCTCTGCCTGGGTGTGAGTCCCAGATGATCCCAGCAGACCCTTCTTCCTGCAGGGCTGTTGAAGCAGATCAACCAGGGTCCCCCCTGGTTTGGCAAAGTCTCTCTCTCCTCTTGATGGGGAAAATCAATCTCTCTCGTGGCAGCTTCCTTCCTGCCTTTAAAACCCTGGCCATTCAGGCCTGATTAACTGACTCCATCTGTACCTAGCTTCTCCAGAAGGAACTTAACTGGCTGTATGCTGGAAAGCACTCTAGCTGCACTACTCCAGCATATAGAGATAGTGACTCTGTCACATATCCCCTCCCCAGCGCAACATTGTCCTGTGTAGGGGCTTTTGCACAATTACCGTGCACCAACATCTTCATTTGAGCCGTCCGACGTCACCCTCTTTCCGTCTTTTCTTTGTCTTCCAGTTGAAGAATTTTTCCTTCAGGACAATTACCAGGCCTTCTGGCATTGGAGACATACAGTAATTGCTTCTGTAAGCACATAGTCAACATCAATAAATAGATTCAGTTCTTCATCTTCCAGACAAGAGGACTTGCGATCGTGTAGAACAAATAATTTGGTTCCAATGTAGTAGCATCCTTTCACAGCAGCCTTAGTTTTCATAAGTCCATCCTTTGTACCCACTTTCGCAGCCACCACCAGCCTTTGCATCTTGAGTTCATGTTTTTGTTTTATTTGTTGGATCCCTACTCCTCCCATTGTGTGTCACCAAATCTTTCAGCTTTTCCTCGTAGTGTTGCTTTAAACGTGTTATGTCCTGAGAAAGAAGCCTTTTGTTGCTCTCTCTGAGAAAGGATTTAAGGATTCCATGTTTAGATTCTGAATCACTGTATTCTTCATTGCTTTCAAACTCACTTGAACTCTAGTCATAAGCCAATGAGCTATTTCTACGTTCATCACCATTTTCCACATCATCATAGATCATTTACTCAGCATCTGTGGCAGAGTCTGAGTTTTCCCTTGGAACATCATCTTAAATAACTTCATAAGGATAATCCATCCATTCTGTATTTGCAGGATCTGCCACCCACTTGGCTAAACCATCTTTTGTGTTAGCCTTGGTGCCTTCACTAATTTAATAATCATCTGAACACAGCAAATGAAAATGAGGATCTGGAACCACTTCCTGGACACCTTGTTCATCAACAGATATGTTGCGAATTATAGCAGGAGTGGAGGATGCTGGCAGCAACAGGGGCGAGTTATATGATCTGCATGGTACAGGGAGTTGTATATCCACTTGGCCCCGAGGCGCCCGTACTTTCATCAGGAGAAACTGGTTCTTGAGACAAAGACCTATCCACTTCTTGGAATGGTGCAACGTCAATAACAGAATATGGGTTCACTTTCTTTGGTGGTGTCGCCCTATCATTCTCTGTTGACACCTCCTGGGTTGACGTATTCTGGGTAACTTCTATAGGCAGAAATATTGGAGGATCTGGATTTTTAAATCCTAGATCAAGGAGTTCGTCCTCAGCAGTCTCAGGAGGGCCCCTATCTGCTTCTGGGATATCATCAGCACAATCAAAATCAAATGTTTCTCCTTTCTCTTCGTCCTCAGCGAGTGCACCGAGTTCACTTTCCATGGTCTCCTTCTGCGACCCACGTATCTCCTTTAGTTTTGTAATCTCTTTATCTTTAGTCTCTAACAGCTTCAGAACTTGATCCGTTTTCTTTTTGTACTGGCTCTGGGTTTGCATCAACGCCTCCTTCATATTTTGGAGCTTTGACGATTTTGTTGTCAGGGTCGCAGCCGCTTCCATTTTCCAAACTTTCTCCAGGGCGTACTAAATTTTGGGAATGGAGCAGCCTCTCTGCTCCGCCAGCTCTTGATCCAGTCTATGGACCTTCTTGTACTCCCTTTCATACAGTCATCTGGCCTCTAAGCTCCTCCTCCAGTGATGATCTGGTGACACTCAGTGTGGCCGTCAGTTCCTCATGCTGCCCTCTGGGGGGACACTGGTTTCCCAGACACTTCTGTAGCACTTCTACTTTGTTAGCAGCCTGAATTCTTTCATCCTGCAGAACTCGCTGCTTCTCCTCAGGATCCACCTGTTTCACCTTGGCTTCTTGCAGACTCGCCTGCATCTCTTGCAGCTGGCTAAGCAGTATGTGCGCTGCTTGCGTACGCTGCTCCAGGGAGACACGTTCTTTTTGAGCACTTGCTCTGCATTCATCAGTGCTTCCTGCACTTCTACCTTTTCCTATGTCAATTGCTCTTTTACTTTTCAAAGCTCTGCATTGAGCGTGTGAACCTCTTGCTGAGAGACTTCCAGCTCTGTGATGAGATTGTGAATGTCTTTCTGGGACATCTCATAGTACTGTTTCCTGTCAGCACTTGTTTGGTCCGACTCGCTCGGTTCTCCGTCCATGGTGGTCGCAGTAGCCTTTGTCGTCTCGCGTTCAGTCATAGTTGAAACCCCTTCCTTCAGGTTTCTGTTCTCTATTTTTACTGTCTCTGTATCACTCAGGACCTTCTCATAGGCCTCCTTCACTGAAAGTCACAAACAAGGTTTCTGCGCTCGTGCTGTCCTACAATCAGCTGGAAATAAACTGTTTGCAGCTATGCACCTGGGGGCCACTCCTCAAGAGCTCCTAAAATATAGAGAACTCACTAGGGAGCTCTAAAGAAGACAAAAAAAATACACACACAAGCGCACCACGGATTAGTTTCAAATATGACAATTTTAATAACTGCTCGGTTAAAGGTTTCATCTTTCCTTTGCTCCTCCTATGTGGTTGCCATCATTCCCGTGACGATTCCGCCAGTCGCTCTGGCCAGCAGCACATCTTGTCTAATTGCTGGCCTACATTTTCCTGACCATGCGGGGTAAAACAGTTCTGGAACTTCCGCTGCAACTGGAGAAACTCTTTTCTTTACCTTAGACATTTCCAGTGTATCAGTGGTACTGAAGGTACGTTGTTTTGAGTGGCCGGGCTCCTTACACCACACACACACACACCTGGTACTGCTCCCTATCCAGGTCCACGTAGGGCTGCTCATTCCTGAAGGGAAATAGTTTTGCCTGGTTACGTGAATTGCAAAACAAACAGTTCCAGTCGGCCATTTTTGAAAAACCATTTTTTTTTGTTCTACTTTCTTTAACACTCAACAGGGCAGATTCACAATTTTAAACCTTCTTACTGCCACGCCTTTGCTTAAGACTATCTTCACTTATCAGTAAAAAAATAATTGGTTTTGGTTTTCTGTCTGGGTTCATGGCCTTAACACATTTCCATCTACTGACCCCCACAAGCGTAGCATCCCAATTCTAACACCACCTGTGGCAGGACGGCTTCGTAGCTGGGTCAGTAAGAGTCCAACAAGGTGTTAGGCTTTAAGCTCCAGTGGTTTTATTAGTCCACATTAACAAAAAAATAATACGCACTGTCCCTTTAAGAAAACCAAGCATAAAATAAAACCCTACCACCTGGGTAGCTAACCTACTTCCAGATAAAACAATACTAGGTAACTGTCTGAAATTAAAATATAAAGTCCTTAACTGACAGTTGCTGGGGAATCCCTCCCAGGGTCTCCAGGTAGTTCCCTCAGCAGGATTGGAACGCTGGTTCCTTGTACAGCCGCCCGGCTGCTTGTTGGCCCCCATGGCAATCCTCTGCCTGGGTGTGAGTCCCAGCTGGTCACAGCAGATGCTGCTTCCTGCAGGGCTGTTGAACCAGAACAACCAGGGACCCTCCTGGTTTGGCAAAGTCTCTCTCTACCCTGGCTGGCAAAAATCAATCTATCTTGTGGCAGCTTCCTTCCTGCCTTTAAACTCCTGTTCATTCAGGCCTGATTAACTAATTAACTAACTCCACTGTATCTAGCCTCTGCAGGAGGAATTTAACTGGCTGCAGCACACGAGCTGCACTACTCCAGCATATAGAGATAGTGACCTTGTCACAATACATATATGTGTGTGCTTATATACTGTGTATATATATATATATATATATATATATATATATATATACATGTCTATTTGTGCTTATATACTATGTATATTTATGTGTGTGTATATATATATATATATATATATATATATATATATATATATACATACATACATACATACATACATACATACATACATACATACATACACACACACACACACACACACACCCACATGTATACACACAGTGCTTTTTTTCTGTGAAAAAGGTGGAGGGACAGGTCCTGGCAAGAAGAAACACCCAATATTGTTTGTTTGTTCTTGCCGGAACCTGTCCCTCCGCTTCATCACTTCACCTTCCCCTGCTACGCGCTGCACGAGCAGCTGTGTCTCCGATGACTACATCACAGAGAGCCCTGTGGATCCCTGATAGTTCTCTATTCCAGGGGTGCACAAACTTTTCCACGTGCGCACCCCTGCCTGCTCTCCGCCTGCTCTCCTCGGATGTCCCCCCCCCCCCCCCTGCTCGACCCTGGCATCAAATGACGTGCTGACCCCGCGGCGTCCTTTGACACCGGGTTACCAGAACGACGCGTCGCTGAAAGGGAAGGTAAGTGTATTATAGAGGCCTTGCACGGAGAGCGTGGGACCACTATAACTGCGGCCCCCCCCCAGGAAATCTAGCACCCCCCTTCGGGGCGTGCCCCCCAGTTTGTGCACCACTGCTCTATACATCCGACTGCTGCGTGACTCCATGGATGCCCAATTTTGCTGAAAGTGCAAGTACAAGTGCTCTCAAAAGCACTGAGTGTGATTACTAGCACTGAGTGTGATCACTAGCACTGAGTGGGATTACTAGCACTGAGTGTGATCACTAGCACTGAGTGTGATTACTAGCACTCTGAGTATGATTACTAGCACTCTGAGTATGATTACTAGCACATCATCTGCTTTGCTGATACCATGAGGGATTATTTGGTGAAGTATTGATGTTATTTTGCTCCACAAATTAAAAAGTTGGAGCGCAGAGAAAAAAAAGAGATGGTATTAAACAAATATTCACTTTATTTGGTACCCTGTACATATAGAACTTACAATCAGTTAGGCTGCATAACCGATGGGGTTCCCACGCCCGTCCGTCACTGCCCCTGCCCAGACTAGCTGTCTCCTGCTGCGGGTCACCATGGTGCTCCGAACCCGGAATCGGAAGTCTGCCCAATGCTGGGTAATGGGCTGGCTCTCTCGCGAGATCGCTCTCAGGAAAACATGGTGACATATGCGGGAAACGAACCGGACCCCTCTATCGTGCAGGTAACATACTCCAAAGACAAGTGTGTACCCTGAATTCTATGCAACCCCTTTTGAGGGGTCCGGTTCGTTTCCCGCATACGTCATCAATTTTTCCTGAGAGCGATCTCGCAAGAGAGCCCGCCCATTACCCAGCATTGGGCAGACTTCCGCTTCCGGGTTCGGAGCACCATGGTGACCCGCAGCAGGAGACAGCTAGTCTGGGCAGGGGCAGTGACGGACGGGCGTGGGAACCCCATCGGTTATGCAGCTTAACTGATTGTAAGTTCTATATGTACAGGGTACCAAATAAAGTGAATATTTGTTTTATACCATCTCTTTTTTCTCTCTGCGCTCCAACCCTTTTGTAATTTGTGGGTGACTGTTGGCCCGGGTGATCGTCGGAGAGTGTAGGAGCACGGGAGAAGATTTCCACTCAGAGACTTTTAGAAGACGACGGACGAGCGCAGCCTCTGTTTCTTGGGAACTGTGTTATTTTGCCCCAGCCTGCAATATACTGTTCGGGACTCTTTCTCACTACAAGTGGCAACTATTGTTGCAATGATCTTTCAGCACTTATACCCTGTAGTGATACATATGTTTCTCTTTGCTACAATTCTGAACTCGATGTTCCCACGGCCAATAGGATATGGATACTGTACCTTACAAGTGATTCCTATAGTACTATCAATACTAGTCCTTATGCATGATATCGGACCCTGTTTATTCATTCTGCTGGGTTTCAGTTCTGCTCCAGCTAGTACTGTGTAAATGTCTCTGCATTGTTGTGTCTTTATTATTTATAAAATGTTTTACCAGGAAGTAATACATTGAGAGTTACCTCTCGTTTTCAAGTATGTCCTGGGCACAGAGTTAAGACAAATAATACATGGTTACAAATACAGTTACATAAATGAACAGGGTACTGTATATACATTATATACAAGACATTGCGTGCACAGTTAAAGAAAAATATGTTATGGGCGTATGTGACAGTTACAGACCAGATTAAAAGTGTGAGACAGCCTTAGATTTGAAAGAACTTAGACTGGTGTTGGATGTGAGAGTTTCTGGTAGGTTGTTCCAGTTTTGGGGTGCACGGTAAGAGAAGGAGGAACGTCCGGATACTTTGTTGAGCCTTGGGACCATGAACAGTCTTTTGGAGTCAGATCTCAGATGATTGGTGCTGCATGTGGTAGGGGTGAGGAGCTTGTTCAGGTACTGTAGCTGGGTAGCTTGCCCATAAAGAATTTAAAGGCAAGACAGGAAAGGTGAACTTTGCGCCTAGACTCTAGTGATGACCAATCTAGTTCTTTGAGCATTTCGCAGTGATGTGTGTTGTAGTTACATTGGAGAACAAAACGACAAATTGAATTGTAGAGGGTGTCAAGTTTGCTAAGGTGGGTTTGAGGTGCCGTGCCATATACTATGTTTCCATAGTCAATAATTGGCATTAGCATCTGCTGTGCGATACGCTTTCTGACCAGGAGACTTAGGGAGGATTTGTTCCTGTAAAGTACCCCTAGTTTGGCATAGGTCTTGGTTGTCAGGGTATCAATGTGCATCCCGAATGTTAAGTGGGAGTCAAACCATAAGCCCAGGTATTTAAAACTGGTAACAGGAGTTAGGGTGGTGTTAGTGTTGGTTCTAATATGGAGCTCAGTCGCTGGAAGCTTTAAGAATTTAGCCGTGGTCCCAAATACCATTGTTACAGTCTTGTCAGTGTTTAAAAACAGTTTGTTTTGGGAAATCCAGTTTTCGAGTCTCAAAAAGTCAGATTGAAGTATGTGTTGAAGGTCAGAGAGGCTATGGCTGTGTGCATATAGGATTGTGTCATCTGCATACATGTGTATTGAGGCTTCCTGACAAGCTGTGGGAAGATCATTAATGAACACTGAGAAGAGTTGGGGCCCCAGAACAGAGCCTTGCGGGACACCACAGATGATATCCAGGGGGTTGGAGTTAGAGCCTCAGATGGACACATGTTGGGATCTTCCTGATAGGTAGGACTGAAACCAGTTTAAAGCATGCTTCCCAATTCCAGAGCTCTGGAGTTTGTTAAGCAGGATAGCATGATCAACTGTGTCAAAAGCCTTTGCAAAATCTAGGAATATTGGACCGGCCGGTCTATACTTTCAATGGGAACAGTTTTGATCCCACTGTCAGTTTTGGTAATTACATGAACATTTCTATCTACTATGTAATTGTGCTAGTGATTTCTCTGAGAAGGTTACATTTGCCCCTTAGTATTAAATAGCTCTGGTTAGGGCTAATTGCAGCATAGTAGGAGGTCTCTCTCTCAGGTCCCCGCCTGATCTTAATCTGTCTGTTATATATATATATAAAATATATATATATGCAGTGGTTGACAAATCACCAAAAAATCTACTCGCCACACAAAAAAATCTACTCGCCACCTAGTACCAAACGTGTGCTGCTTGGGCCAATATTTACTCGCCCGGGGGTTAAATCCACTCGCCCGGGGCGAGCAAATGTATAGGTTTGTCGAACACTGTATATATGGACTGGCACTCCTATATGCAAAAAAGTTACATTTATTGACTCAATGTTTCGGTCCCCACTCGGACCTTTCTAAAGAGCATATATATATATATATACATGTGTATGAATATGTGTGTTTCTGCGCGTGTGTGAACATGCGTGTGTATGAGTGTGTGTATATACCGTATTGGCCTGAATATAGTCCGGCCTCGCACATGATACGACACTAAAGTTTTGATGGTGTTCAACATGAAAAATACAAGGTGATAGGCAGCGCATATAGTACAAGTATACGAGTAGTACAGTATTTGTAGGACATTTTTAGGAAAAAACATGGCATATTCAGGTCAATACGGTATATACCTTCCCTCAAATCCTTATCTCACTGCCTCGGAGAGGCAGGAGGGTGACTAGGGTCACCAGGTGTCCGGTATTGAACCAGACTGTCCTGTATTTGGACACTGTGTCCAGTAAAAAATGAGAGTAATACTGGGCATGTATGTGTATACCGGTATTCCCTCTCTGGACATGTATGTGTATACCGGTATTACCTCTCTTGGCGTGTATGTGTATACCGGTATTCCCTCTCTGGACATGTATGTGTATACCGGTATTCCCTCTCTGGGCATGTATGTGTATACCGGTATTGCCTCTCTGGACATGTACAGTATGTGTATACCGGTATTCCCTCTCTGGACATGTATGTGTATACCGGTATTCCCTCTCTGGACATGTATGTGTATACCGGTATTCCCTCTCTGGATATGTATGTGTATACCGGTATTCCCTCTCTGGACATCTATGTGTATACCGGTATTCCCTCTCTGGACATGTATGTGTATACCGGTATTCCCTCTCTGGACATGTATGTGTATACCGGTATTCCCTCTCTGGGCATATATGTGTATACCGGTATTCCCTCTCTGGACATGTATGTGTATACCGGTATTCCCTCTCTGGGCATGTATGTATATACCGGTATTGCCTCTCTGGACATGTACAGTATGTGTATACCGGTATTCCCTCTCTGGACATGTATGTGTATACCGGTATTCCCTCTCTGGACATGTTTGTGTATACCGGTATTCCCTCTCTGGACATGTTTGTGTATACCGGTATTCCCTCTCTGGACATGTATGTGTATACCGGTATTCCCTCTCTGTACATGTACGTGTATACTGGTATTACCTCTCTGGACATAGTAACCTAACCGACTTGGGGGGCCGTGGGATTTCCTCGAGCAGGGAGAGATCAGGGCTGCTGCTAGGGGGCTGGGCAGCTTCTTCCAAGGAGAGGATGCTTGCAGAGGGGTCTAAGGATCCCCGGAGGGTTAAACAAAAACTGTTATTCAAACTTATATATATTTATGTCTATATAGGAATTACCACGTATGGAATGACTGCTGGATGACTCGACCCGACCTGCCCTCAGGATACAGCGGCTGGCAGGCTATTGATGCCACCCCACAGGAGACGAGCAATGGTGAGGGCAGCAGAGGGGCAGGAGGGCAGAAGAGGGGCAAGAGAAAGGGACCAGCAGAGGGGCAGGAGGAAGGGGAGGAGGGCAGTAGAGGGGAAAGAGGAAGGGGCCAGCAGAAGGGCAGGAGGAAGGGGAGGGGGCAGCAGAGGGTTAGGGGAGGAGGGCAGCAGAGGGGCAGGAGGAAGGGGAGGAGGGCAGAAGAGGGGCAGGAGGAAGGGGAATGGGCAGCAGGGGGGCAAGAGGACAGGGCCAGCAGAGAGGCAGGAGGAAGGGGAGAGGGAAGCAGAGGGGTAGGAGGAAGGGGGCAGCAGAGTGGCAGGAGGAAGGAGAGGGGCAGAAGGAAGGGGGCAGCAGAGGGGCAGGAGGAAGGGGAGAAAGCAGCAGAGGGGAAAGAGGAAGTGGCCAGCAGAGGGGTAGGAGGAAGGGGTGCATCAAAGCAGGGGCAGGAGAAAGGGGGGCATCAGTGAGGCTGGTCCCCTGGTCCCTCTCCCCCCCCCCCCTCTCCCTAGTACTCCCTCTCTCACTCTCTCCCCCTCTCTTTCTCAGGTATATATTGCTGTGGCCCTTCTCCTGTCCTTGCTGTTAAGAATGGATTGGTGAATATAAAACACGACACACCCTTCATCTTCGCTGAGGTACTTAGACTGTGTGTGAGGAGTGTGCATGAGCTGTGCTTGTCAGGTTGAGTTAACCTGCCCTGTGTAGTGGTTTTGTCCAGTATTTTATTGTTGTGTTACTCTTCGTTTGGTAGTTATTACCCTGCATTGTGGGATTGTGTCACCCTGTCTTGTATGATTTTGCTACTCTGCATTGTTTGATTGTGTTACTTTGTCATGTGTAGTTGTATTCCCCAGGCTGTGTTGTTGTGTTACTCTGCTCTGTGTAGTTATGTTCCCAGTATTGTGTGGTTGTGTTATTCTGTGTTGTATGGTTGTGTTACTCTGTTGTGTGTTTATGTTACACTGTGCTGTGTGGCTGGTATTCTGCATTGTGTAGTTGTGTTACTCTGTTGTGTTTCATAGTACATATGTTGAGACATATGTCCATCAAGTTCAACCCATGTTAATTTTAATTGATGGAGATTCTCCGCCTATATTTGTACTTACAGTATATTGATCTAGTGCAAAAAAAAAAAAACCCCAGTGAAAGATCATTTAATAATATCTCATAAGGGGAAAAATAAATTCCTTCCTGACTCCAAGAATTGGCAATCGGATTAATCCCTGGATCAACATCCTTCCCATGTTTACTTATCTGGTATATCCCTGTATACTGTACCTCTCCTTTCTAAAAAGATATCTCCTTTATCTACCTACTGTACCATCACAGTCTCCATGGACAATACATTCCACATGTTAACTGCCCATGCTATAAAAAAAACCTCCAATCTAAGTTTGTACTGTCCATGGGATGAAAAGTTCCCTTGAAAGCTTCTTGTATTGTCCCCGAATATATTTGTATATAGTTATCACATCCCCTCTTAGATGCCTCTTTTCTAATGCAAACAAATCTAATTTAGCTAGTCTCTCCTCGTAAATCAGATTATCCATCCCTTTTATTAATTTGGTGGCACTTCTCTGCACTCTGTCTAGTTCCATAATGTATTTTCTAAGGAGTGATGCCCACAATTGTACTCCATATTCAAGGTGTGGTCTTACTAATGCTTTATAAAGGGGCATAATTATGCTTACTCCCCTTCCATCCATTCCCCATTTAATGCACAAATAAGATCCTGTTTGCCTTTGCAGCTACTGCCTGACATTGGGCACTATTGCTAAGCCTGCTGTCTACAAGCACTCCTAAATCCTTCTCCATCAAGGATTCAGATAATTTATGCCCATTGATTTTGTAAGTTGTCTGTTTATTCTTGTATCCAAAATGCATAACCTTACATTTATCTGTATTAAACCTTATCTACCATTTTCCTGCCCGAGTTTCCAGTCTCTCCAAGTCCTTCTGGAGAGAAATTACATCCTGTTCTGATTCTATTACCTTACACAATTTAGTGTCATCAGCAAAGATGGAGACTTTGCTCTCTATGCCAACCTCAAGGTCATTAATAAACAAGTTAAAAAACAGGGGTGCCAGTACCGATCCCTGAGGTACTCCACTCACGACTGTACCCCAACCGGAAAAAGTTCCATTTATGACAACTCTCTGTTGTCTATCCTTCAACCAATTTTCAATTTTCTTTATTTTGTACACTAACCTCTTGTGTGGCGCAGTACAGTATGTCTGAAGCGCTAATTCCCATTATGTGTTATTTGTATTATTTGTTATTTATATTATTATGTCACGTGTATTACTGCCGTGAAGCGCTAGGTACATTAATGGCGCTATATAAATAAAGATGTACATACAAACATACATACATACATTCAAAAGTGTTTGCAAAATCTAAATTGACCACATTAACTGCATTACTCTAGTCTAAATTCATACTTACTTCGTCAAATAAATTAATATATATACACAGTATAGCAAATAAAAAGATCACTTGTGAGCACATTCACATGTCTTATGCAGGTCTGCAACCCGCCTTTCACCATTATCAACCAGCATACAGTGTTTCCACTGCAGCTAGGGATTCTGGGAAATGACATGCAAATGAGCACACAGTGCCACCTTTTGCCCGAAAAAACATTGTTACATGGAGCCCATATAAGCTAATGCAGATATATATATATATATATATATATATATATATATATATATATATATATATATATATAGATACTGTAGTTTGAGAAGGATTTGGAACATGAAGAGTATGCAAGGCGTCCTTATTAATTAATTATTACAAATATTGAAGTGTTTTCTAACTGCCAAAATTGCCCCATAGATGGCATACAGCCGCAGCTTTGGAGACAAGTTAAGCCTCTGGCTGAATTTAGGGGCTGCCAGTAGGAACCTTTATCAGAGATCTATCTACATCAGAATCCGTCCTCCTCTCCTTCCTCCTCTCCCTCCTCTTGTCCTTCCTCCTCTCCTCCTCTTGTCCTTCCTCCTCCTCCCTCCTTCCTCTTCTCTCCCTTCTCTCCCCCACCCCTCCTCCTCTCCCTCCTCTCTCCTTGCTCTCTCCTCCCTCCTCTCTCTTCTCTCCCCCTCCCCTCCTCCTCTCTCCTTGCTCTCGCCTCCCTCCTCTCTCTCCTCCCTCCTCTCCCTGCTTGCTCTCTCTCCTCCCCCTGCTTGCTCTCTCTCCTCTCCTTCCTCCCACAATATGACTTGTGCTCAGAATTACAACCCCCAATGCCACAGAGACCAAGTATAGCATTTGCCACTTGCATGTGCTATCTGTAACCTATTGTTACTTTGTACTGTATGCAATTATGCTCAATAATAGAAACAGTAATCACTTGGGGGTAGGTACAGCCCCAGAGTATCAGAGACACAGAGGCGACGTCTGTATATTGAAGCCACCTCTATTTTCTTATTGAATATACGGAGTTCGTTGGGTTTTTTTTTAACCTTATAAATAAAAAGATACATTATAATTGTTTTTTTTTTTTAATATGCCCCTCATCCATTCATGGACGAGTCTATCTCTCTCCGTCATTGAACACACCATTATCATAACCCTTATCGATAAATGAATAACTACACGAGATACTCAATTAATGATACTAAACTACATGAGATACTCCATTAATACTAACCTACATGATACTCAGTTAATACTACTGAACTACATGACATACTGAATTAATACTACTGAACTACAGGATATATTCAATTACTACTACTATACTGCATGACACCCTCCATTAATATTGCTGAACTGCATGACATACTCAATTAATACCACTGTACAGTACTTCATGACATACTAAATTAACACTACTGAACTACAAGGACATACTCAATAAATGCTACTGAATTACATGACATACTCAATTAATACTACTGAACTGCATGAGCTACTCCATTAATACTAACCTACATGATACTCGATTAATACTACTGCACTACATGACATACTCAATTAATACTACTGAACTGCATGAGCTACTCCATTAATACTAACCTACATGATACTCGATTAATACTACTGCACTACATGACATACTCAATTAATACTAATGACGTATATGACTTATTCAATGAATACTACTATACTGCATGATACCCTCCATTAATACTACTGAACTGCATGACATACTCAATTAATACCACTGTACTGCATGATATACTACATTAACATTACTGAACTACAAGGACATTTTGTTTTGTTTTGTTTCCGCCTCTTCACCCAGGGTGGGTATAGGCGACTTCCATGGAAATTTGTCTCCATTGTTTGCGGTCTTGGGCTAGAGTTGTTAGGTGGTATAACCAGTCTTTATTAAATGTTCTTCGGCTAAGGTTAAAAGGGCGCATAACCAGGTACTCCGCTTTTCGCTTAAAGTATCTCAATGTTGTAACCCTAACGCCAGCCATCGGTCGTTTCCATGTCGGTCCAGGTTCAGCCATTAGGGTTTTTTTTTTAATTCTATGTGTCGGCATCCGCAATGTGTGGCCTAACCAACGCCACCGTCTATGTTCTATAATGGCCGACCCATTTTCGGAAACGTTAAATTTTCGGCGAATTTCAGCATTGGACGTCCTACTGTATCAGTATATTTGGTTTTTGTTAGTCGGCGCAGGCACCGATTTTGGAATAAGTCCAGTTTATGTTGGTGTGTCCCCTTTACCGGCCAGGTTTCACCACCGTATAATAAAGTCGTTAGAATAACAGCTTTGTAAATGCAGACTTTTTCTTAAGCGCATGACTATACTGGCCCAAAGTTTCTTAAGTGAGCTCCACGCAAGTGTAGCTTTTGTATTCTAGCGTTTATTTCTGATGTGATGTCTCCATTTCCGGTAATATTGCTTCCAAGGTAGGTAAAGTGGTCTACAGTCTCGATGGGCTCATTTTGAATGTGGATCGTTGGGTCAACTAGGTGGTTGCAGCACATTAAAAGTTTGGATTTACTACTGCTCAAAACTAGGCCTAGTTTACGGGCCTCGTTTATCACTCGGTCCACCAGGCCCTGTAACGAGTCCAATGAGTCTGCGATCAGAGCAACGTCGTCAGCAAATGTTAAATCAGTCAGTACAAAGTTATTTGGATAGACGATCACACCTCCCGGCTGATTATGCAATGCTTTTGTCAGGACGGCATAGATTCCAATGTTGAATAAAGTTGGTGACAAAATGCCCCCTTGCCTAACTCTGGAATTTATTGTAAATTCGCGAATTTCCTCATTGTAGGCTTTTATTTTGCAGGATGTGGAGGCGGTAAAGGGCTGAAATTATGCTACATAATTTATTAGGTATTCCATCCAGTCTTAGTAAGTTCCACAAGCCTCCTCTATGAACGCTATCAAAGGCGGCAGTGAAGTCTAGGAAGGCTATGTAAGTTGGTTGCCTGAACTCTTGTTGCAGCTCTAATACCTATCGTAAGGCCCTAATTTGGTCAATACATCCTCTTCCTGATCTAAAACCGGCCTGATTTTCACGTGTTCTTTTTTGCTGTCCGTCTTTTATGCGATTTAGTATTATGGCTTCCAGTATCTTATACGCCAGGTGGGTCATGGAGATTCCGCGGTAACTTTTGCAATCACTTCTTGCTCCTTTTTTGTGTAGGGGCAGCAGCAGCGCACTTTCCCATTCTTTTGGGATTTGTTCTTTTTCCCAAATGAGTGAGAGAACATCTTCCATAGCGCCAATAACATGAACTCCACCAGCTTGGAAGAATTCAGCGCACAGATCATCATCCCCTGGGGCTTCGTTGTTCTTAAGTTTATTGATGACTGCGGCGAATTCGATTTTGGTTGGAGGGGTGTCGCAAATGTTGTATGGCACATGAGTAAGAATATTCGGATTTTCAATGTCACCTGTGATAGGAGGGGGTTGATTAAGCAGCTCTTCAAAATGTTCGCACCACCTATCTAATCTAGCTTCCACGTCTGTAATTTTATGTCCGTTTTTGTCATTGACGCATTGGCTGACAGGGTTTGAATATTTGCAGCAGTAATTTTGGCCGTCTGAAGAATTTTCTATAATCACCGTGTTTTTGAGCAGTTTCAAGTTCAGCGGCTATACGATTGTAACAAGCCTCTCTGTCTTGCCTGGCATTCCTTTTAATTTCACGGGCGAGCAGGGTAGCAAGAGGGTGGTTGTTATTTGCAATTTCTGTTTTCTTGCAATTTTTGTCGGAGGAGCGACCCTGCTTCATCAACTGAATTGGGTTTTTGGGCAGTTGGTGTTGTTTTATCCCTAAGCGATTCTTGAAATTGGTCTCTTGTTGTTGGATTTTGAAGACTGATAATGTTGGGGCGTCTTTGAATTGTTTTTTGTCCGGTTTTGGAACTTGAGGGGAATTTTCGCACAAACTATAGCATGGTCATACTCAATAAATATTACTGAATTACATGACATTCTCAATTAATACCACTGTTCTGCATGACATACAAAATTAACACTACTGAACTGCAAGGACATACTCAATAAATACTACTGAATTACATGACATACTCCATTAATACTAATGAACTACATTACAAACTCAATGCATACTACTGCTGAGTTAATCAGGCTCCTTGCAGTCCGAGGGGTAATATTAGTATTGTTAATTAGAATACCATACAATATTTGTATTCATTAATAAAGACGCCTTGCATACTCTCCATGTCCCAAATCCTTCTCAAACCCTAAAGATTTACACTATATAGCGTATAGCAGCCCATCACACCCCTTCCTCAGGCTGCCAGCCCACCCCCCACACAAACCCCGGGGCTGGTCACTACTTGGGCGCCAGGGCAGCTGTATGCAGGCCTCCCGATAAGTGAATTCCTATAAAGATAACCTATTTATCTTCTCTATTTGTGCTGCAATAACTTGATCCCAATGTATTCCGTGTACATTCTTCCATAGTAGTTATGTTAGGCTTGTTCTATAGTAGGTGCGGGCGCGCGCGCCTGTGTGAACGCGCGTGCACATGACGCACGCTTTTTTTGTGTATGCTGTGAGCGAAGGTACTGTGTGTGTGTGTGTGTGTGTGTGTATGTGTGTGTGTGTGTGTGTGTGTGTGTATGTGTGTGTATAGATTGTGTGAGTTAATAATGTATTAAATAAATGTAAAAATAATATGTAGCACAATAAAAATATTTTTTATTTAACTTTGACACACACACACACACACACACACACACACACACACACACATACATACACGCATTCATACATACACACACACACATATACATACACGTATTTATATATACACACACACACACACACACACACACACACACACACACACACACACACACACACACACACACACACACATACATACACGCATTCATACATACACACACACACATATACATACACGTATTTATACATACACACACACACACACACACACACACACACACACACACACACACACACACACACATACATACATTACAGAGCCGGTAGCAGCGCAAAATCATTCTTTTCCCCATCTTGTCCCCTGTCGTCCGGTTCCACGCTCACCACTGACTAACCACAGCCAATTATAAGTGCCCCCCGCGCACGGCGGAAGTAGCGCGGGGCACTATATAACTGCCCTTATTCTATTGTGCTGTGTGATTGTCACTCTATGTTGCGTAGTTGTGTTACTCTGCTGAGTGGTTGTGCTACTCTATAGTTGTGATTGTAATATTGGAAGAGAAAAAGGGACGGAGGAGTTCCTCTAAACATTCCAGTCCCCATAACAGACACACCACGGTAACGCCCCCCAAAATCCACACACACACCGTGGTAACAACCCCAAAACACACACACCACGGTAACGCCCCCCAAAATCCACACACACACCGTGGTAACAACCCCAAAACACACACACCACGGTAACGCCCCCCAAAACACACACACACCGTGGTAACAACCCCAAAACACACACCACGGTAACGCCCCCCAAAACACACACACACACCGTGGTAACAACCCCAAAACACACACACACCACGGTAACGCCCCCCAAAACACACACACACACTGCGGTAACAACCCCAAAAGACACACACCATGGTAACGCCCCCCAAAACACACCCACCCACTGCGATAACAACCACAAAACACACACACCACGGTAACGCCCCCCAAAACACACACACACACCATGGTAACACCCTCCAAAACACACACCCCGGTAACACCCCCCAAAACACACACACGCGCAGTAACACCCCACAAAACACACACACCATGGTAACGCTCCCCAAAACACACACACTGTGGAACCCCCCCCCCCAAAAACACACACACTGTCATAACACCCTCCCAACACATACACACACCGGAGTAACACCCCCCAAAGCACACAGACCACAGTAACCCTGCCCCCAAAACACACACCACGTTAACACCCCCAAAACACACATACACTGCGGTAACACCCCCCCCCCCCAAAAAAAACACACACCGCGATAACACCTCCCAAAACACGCACACTGTGGTAACACCCCCCCAAAACACAGGCACCGTGGTGACACCCCCCAAAATACACACCGCGGTAACACCCTCCCTGAAACATACACACCACGGAAACACTTCATTACGCCACAAATCCGCTGGAAAGGAGACACATGTGAGTGGTTGTTAGTCTATTGTTTTGTTATTGTGTTCATTTATTCTGTTACTTCGTTTTGTGTGGTTGTGTTACTCTGTTGTGTGGTATGGTTGTGATACTTATTGTTGAGTTGTGTCACACAGGTGAACAGTGACAAAGTTTTCTACCAGCGGCTGCCGAACGGGCAGTTCAAGAAAGTCCACGTGGAGGAGCGTGCGGTCGGACATTGTATCAGCACAAAGGCCGTGGGGTCATACGCAAGAGAGGATATAACCTACCTGTACAAGTACCCCGAGGGTAATAACACTATACACTGCTATACACACACAAGGGAGGATATAACCTGCCTGTATAAGTCCCCTGAGGGTAATAACACTATACACTGCTATACACACGCAAGGGAGGATATAACCTGCCTGTATAAGTACCCAGAGGGTAATAACACTATACACTGCTATACACACACAAGAGAGGATATAACCTACCTGTACAAGTACCCAGAGGGTAATAACACTATACACTGCTATACACGCGAGAGGATTTAACCTACCCGTACAAGTACCCCGAGGGTAATAACACTATACACTGCTATACACACACAAGGGAGGATACAACCTACCTGTATAAGTACCTCGAGCGTAATAACACTATATAGTATTATACACACACAAGGGAGGATATAACCTGCCTGTATAAGTACCCAGAGGGTAATAACACTATACACTGCTATACACACGCAAGGGTTATAACCTACCTGTACAAGTATCCCGAGGGTAATATCACTATACACTGCTATACACACGCAAGGGAGGATATAACCTACCTGTACAAGTACCCAGAGGGTAATAACACTATACACTGCTATACACACACAAGGGAGGATATAACTTACCTGTACAAGTACCCCGAGGGTAATAACACTATACACTGCTATACACACACAAGGGAGGATATAACCTACCTGTACAAGTACCCAGAGGGTAATAACACTATACACTGCTATACACGCGAGAGGATTTAACCTACCTGTACAAGTACCCCGAGGGTAATAACACTATACACTGCTATACACACACAAGGGAGGATACAACCTACCTGTATAAGTACCTCGAGTGTAATAACACTATATAGTATTATACACACACAAGGGAGGATATAACCTACCTGCACAAGTACCCAGAGGGTAATAACACTATACACTGCTATACACACGCAAGGGAGGATATAACCTACCTCTACAAGTACCCCGAGGGTAATAACACTATACACTGCTATACACACGCAAGGGAGGATATAACCTACCTGAACAAGTACCCAGAGGGTAATAACACTATACACTGCTATACACACACAAGGGAGGATATAACCTACCTGTACAAGTACCCCGAGGGTAATAACACTATACACTGCTATACACACACAAGGGAGGATATAACCTACCTGTACAAGTACCCCGAGGGTAATAACACTATACACTGCTATACACACGCAAGAGAGGATATAGCGTACCTGTATAAGTACCCCGAGGGTAATAACACTATACACTGCTATACACACACAAGGGAGGATATAACCTGCCTGTATAAGTACCCAGAGGGTAATAACACTATACACACGCAAGAGAGGATATAACCTACCTGTACAAGTACCCAGAGGGTAGTAACATTATACACTGCTATACACACACAAGAGAGGATATAACCTACCTGTACAAGTACCCAGAGGGTAATAACTCTATACACTGCTATACACGCGAGAGGATTTAACCTACCTGTACAAGTACCCCGAGGGTAATAACACTATACACTGCTATACACACACAAGGGAGGATACAACCTACCTGTATAAGTACCTCGAGTGTAATAACACTATATAGTATTATACACACACAAGGGAGGATATAACCTACCTGCACAAGTACCCAGAGGTTAATAACACTCTACACTGCTATACACACGCAAGGGAGGATATAACCTACCTGTACAAGTACCCCGAGGGTAATAACACTATACACTGCTATACACACGCAAGAGAGGATATAGCGTACCTGTATAAGTACCCCTAGGGTAATAACACTATACACTGCTATACACACACAAGGGAGGATATAACCTACCTGTATAAGTACCCAGAGGGTAATAACACTATATAGTATTATACACACACAAGGGAGGATATAACCTACCTGTACAAGTGCCCTGAGGGTAATAACACTATACACTGCTATACACACACAGGGGAGGCTGCAACCTATCTGTATAAGTACCTCGAGTGTAATAACACTATATAGTATTATACACACACAAGGGAGGATATAATCTGCCTGTACAAGTACCCAGAGGGTAATAACACTATACACTGCTATACACACGCAAGGGAGGATATAACCTACCTGTATAAGTACCCCGAGGGTAATAACACTATACACTGCTATACACACGCAAGGGAGGATATAACCTACCTGTACAAGTACCCCGAGGGTAATAACACTATACACTGCTATACACACACAAGGGAGGATATAACCTACCTCTACAAGTACCCCGAGGGTAATAACACTATACACTGCTATACACACGCAAGGGAGGATATAACCTACCTGTACAAGTACCCCGAGGGTAATAACACTATACACTGCTATACACACGCAAGGGAGGATATAACCTACCTGTACAAGTACCCCGAGGGTAATAACACTATACACTGCTATACACACGCAAGGGAGGATATAACCTACCTGTACAAGTACCGTGAGGGTAATAACACTATACACTGCTATACACACACAAGGGAGGATATAACCTACCTGTACAAGTACCCCGAGGGTAATAACACTATACACTGCTATACACACGCAAGAGAGGATATAACCTGCCTGTATAAGTACCCCGATGGTAACTCTATACATAACTATGCAAAATTATACACACACAAGGAAGGACATTACCTACCTGTACATAAACCATGAGGGTGTTACTCCGTGTCACACTACAAGTCTGTGTTGCATTGTCACACTGTCACTGTGTCACACTGTCACGCTGTCACACGGCCACACCGCGTCACGCTTCTGTGTAACACTTTGTTCCCCCCCCGCTCCCAGGCTCAGCAGAGGAGCGTAACGCGGTCCGCACGGCCGCACAGTATGGTAACAAGACGCTGGCGGTGGCGGAGCCGGCAGAAACTAGTGACATCTCACTGGGCATCGAGTCACAGGATGGTGTCATCATGGGCAGTGACATCAACGTGCGTGTGACAGTGAAGAATGGCAGCAACAGCCGGCGCTCCGTATCTCTGTCCATGTGCGTGGCGGCCATGTTTTATAACGGGGTCTGCAAAGACTCGTTCAAGGAGGAGACCTGCGAGGTGTTGCTGAACCCGGGGGAGAGTAAGAGATATATATTTATGTATGTGTGTGTGCATACTGCGGGCTGTCACCCATGTACATACAGTGGGCTGTCACCTATAAACACACTGCGTGCTGGCATTTGTACACATACAGCGACTTGTTATTTAGATTCTTGCATTCTGATTTCCCTGTGTCTCCCTCGCTCCCCATGTCTCCCTCGCTCCCCGTGTCTCCCTTGCTCCCCATGTCTCCCTGTGTCTCCCTCTCTCCCCGTGTCTCCCTCGCTCCCCGTGTCTCCCTCGCTCCCCGTGTCTCCCTCTCTCCCCGTGTCTCCCTCTCTCCCTGTGTCTCCCTCCCTCTCCGTGTCTCCCCCTCTCTCCCTCGCTCCCCGTGTCTCCCTCTCTCCCCGTGTCTCCCTCTCTCCCCGTGTCTCCCTCGCTCCCCGTGTCTCCCTCGCTCCCCGTGTCTCCCTCTCTCCCCGTGTCTCCCTCGCTCCCCGTGTCTCCCTCTCTCCCCGTGTCTCCTTCTCTCCCCGTGTCTCCCTCTCTCCCCGTGTCTCCCTCACTCCCCGTGTCTCCTTCTCCACCCGTGTCTCCCTCGCTCCCCGTGTCTCCCTCGCTCCCGTGTCTCCCTCGCTCCCCGTGTCTCTCTCTCCCCGTGTCTCCCTCGCTCCCCGTGTCTCCCTCGCGCCCCGTGTCTCCCTCGCGCCCCGTGTCACCCTCTCTCCCCGTGTCACCCTCTCTTCCCGTGTCTCCCTCCCTGTGTCTCCCTCGCTCCCCATGTCTCCTTCGCTCCCCGTCTCCCTCTTTCCCCGTGTCTCCCTCTCTCCCCGTGTCTCTCTCACTCCCCGTGTCTCCCTCTCTCCCCTTGTCTCCCTTTCTCCCCGTGTCTCCCTCTCTCCCCGTGTCTCCCTCTCTCCCCGTGTCTCCCTCTCTCCCCATGTCTCCTCTCTCCCCGTGTCTCCCTCTCTCCCCGTGTCTCCCTCTCTCCCCGTGTCTCCCTCTCTCCCCGTGTCTCCCTCGCTCCCCGTGTCTCCTTCTCTCCCCGTGTCTCCCTCGCTCCCCGTGTCTCCCTCGCTCCCCGTGTCTCCCTCGCTCCCCATGTCTCCCTCTCTCCCCGTGTCTCCCTCGCTCCCCGTGTCTCCCTCGCTCCCCCTGTCTCCCTCTCTCCCCGTGTCTCCCTCTCTCCCCGTGTCTCCCTCCCTCTCCGTGTCTCCCCCTCTCTCCCTCGCTCCCCGTGTCTCCCTCTCTCCCCGTGTCTCCCTCTCTCCCCGTGTCTCCCTCGCTCCCCGTGTCTCCCTCGCTCCCCGTGTCTCCCTCTCTCCCCGTGTCTCCCTCGCTCCCCGTGTCTCCCTCTCTCCCCGTGTCTCCTTCTCTCCCCGTGTCTCCCTCTCTCCCCGTGTCTCCCTCACTCCCCGTGTCTCCTTCTCCACCCGTGTCTCCCTCGCTCCCCGTGTCTCCCTCGCTCCCGTGTCTCCCTCGCTCCCCGAGTCTCTCTCTCCCCGTGTCTCCCTCGCTCCCCGTGTCTCCCTCGCTCCCCGTGTCTCCCTCGCGCCCCGTGTCTCCCTCGCGCCCCGTGTCACCCTCTCTCCCCGTGTCACCCTCTCTTCCCGTGTCTCCCTCCCTGTGTCTCCCTCGCTCCCCATGTCTCCTTCGCTCCCCGTCTCCCTCTTTCCCCGTGTCTCCCTCTCTCCCCGTGTCTCTCTCACTCCCCGTGTCTCCCTCTCTCCCCGTGTCTCCCTCTCTCCCCGTGTCTCCCTCTCCCCATGTCTCCTCTCTCCCCGTGTCTCCCTCTCTCCCCGTGTCTCCCTCTCTCCCTCTCTCCCCGTGTCTCCCTCGCTCCCCGTGTCTCCTTCTCTCCCCGTGTCTCCCTCGCTCCCCGTGTCTCCCTCGCTCCCCGTGTCTCCCTCGCTCCCCGTGTCTCCCTCGCTCCCCGTGTCTCCCTCGCTCCCCGTGTCTCCCTCTCCCCGTGTCTCCCTCGCTCTCCGTGTCTCCCTCACTCCCCATGTCTCCCTCGTGCCCCGTGTCTCCCTCGCGCCCCGTGTCACCCTCTCTCCCCGTGTCACCCTCCCCGTGTCTCCCTCCCCGTGTCTCCCTCGCTCCCCGTGTCTCCTTCGCTCCCCGTGTCTCCTTCGCTCCGTCTCCCTTTCCCCGTGTCTCCCTCTCCCCGTGTCTCCCTCACTCCCCGTGTCTCCCTCGTTCCCCGTGTCTCCCTCTCTCCCCGTGTCTCCCTCACTCCCCGTGTCTCCCTCGTTCCCCGTGTCTCCCTCTCTCCCCGTGTCTCCCTCTCTCCCCGTGTCTCCCTCACTCCCCGTGTCTCCCTCTCTCCCCGTGTCTCCTTCTCTCCCCGTGTCTCCCTCTCTCCCCATGTCTCCCTCGCTCCCCGTGTCTCCCTCGCTCCCAGTGTCTCCCTCTCTCCCCGTGTCTCCTTCTCTCCCCGTGTCTCCATCGATCCCTGTGTCTCCATCGATCCCCTTGTCTCCCTCGATCCCCGTTTATCTGATATACATAAGGCGGTGGCGATGTGGTGAGGTACTCAGAGTACCAGGTGCATGTCGTGGATCAGGGAGCGATGATTCTTACAGTCTCTCTCCCTGTGTCTCTCTCACCCCATGTCTCTCACCCCGTGTCTCTCACCCTGTGTCTCTCACTCTGTTTCTCATGTCCGTTTCTCTCCCTGATATAGATAAGGCGGTGGGGATGTTGATGAGGTACTCAGAGTACCAGGTGCATGTCGTGGATCAGGGAGCGATGATACTTACAGTCTCTCTCTCCCTGTGTCTCTCTCACCCTGTGTCTCCCACCCTGTGTCTCTCACCCCGTGTCTCTCACCCCGTGTCTCTCACCCTGTTTCTCATGTCCGTGTCTCTCCCTGATACAGATAAGGCGGTGGGGATGTTGGTGAGGTACTCGGAGTACCAGTCGCAGGTCGTGGATCAGGGAGCGATGATACTCACTGTCTCCGGAACCGTGCGAGAGACGGGGCAGAAAGTTGCCAAACAGCACACGTTTAGAACACGGACCCCAGATCTGATCATCAAGGTAGCGTGTGTGACTGGGTGCATGCAATTGTGTGTGTTACAAGTGCATGGGGAGATTGTGTTGACATTGTGTGTCCTTGTGTTACAGGTGTAAGGGGAGATTGTGTTGTGACAATGTCTGTCCTTGTGTTACAGGTGCACGGAATATTGGGTTGTGACATTGTGTGTCTTGGTGTTACAGTTGCACAGTGAGATTGTGTTGTGACATTGTGTGTCTTGTGTTACAGGTGCTCGGGGACGCTATTGTCGGACAGCAGATTGTGGCAGAGATTTTATTCCAGAACCCGCTGCAGACAACGCTGCACAATGCAGCCTTCCATGTGGAGGGTCCTGGTCTGCAAAGGCCAAAGGTCGTACAAGTCGGGTAAGTGACCATATATTGTCTATGTGACTTTAAACTCCACCCTATCTCTCACACCTCCTAGCTCTCTCTCACATATAATCTCTCTCTCACATATATAATCTCTCTCTCACATATATAATCTCTCTCTCACACATAAAATCTCTCTCACATACAGTATAATCTCTCTCTCACACATATAATCTCTCTCTCACATAAAATCTCTCTCACATATATAATCTCTCACATACAGTATAATCTCTCTCTCACACATATAATCTCTCTCACACATATAATCTCTCTCACACATATAATCTCTCTCCCTCACATATAATCTCTCTCCCTCACATATAATCTATCACACATATAATCTCTCACACATACTGTATAATCACTCACATGTGTCATGCAGAACTAGGTGCACATGGTCATACAGATGTTGGGTAGTTAACGAGGCATGCAGAGCTAGGTGAAAGGGGTCATACAGATGTTGGGTAGGTAACAAGTCATGCAGAGCTAGGTGTACAGAGTCATACAGATGTTGGGTAGTTAATGAGGCATGCAGAGCTAGGTGCACAGGGTCATACAGATGTTGGGGCTTTAACGAGGTGGACATGGGAGAGATGAGCCTCTTCGGGCCAGCTCTGGGTTGATGTGGTGGATGGGGGGATTTGGGACAGCTCTTCTGAGTAGCAGAATAGACATGATTATCTTTGTAGTGAGATGGTGGTGTTGTTCTCTGAGTAACGATGTTCTCAGTATGTTTCCATGCTGAGTTTGGTGGTCACTGTTTCCCTGAGAATTATCGCTTCTGTTCGGGTACTTATTGATTGAACCAATGATTAGTACTATTCCTGTGGTGTGTAGTGCAGTAGTTGTGTTGTCTGTTGTTACTCTGGGTTGTCGTGAGCTGTTTTTGGGATAGTAGTGTTGATCTTTGAGCCTGTGTTTGGGATGGATTGTGTCTGTCTCTGGTCTTGTATCTCTATGTCTCTCACAATCCCTCTCTCTCCCTTGCAGAGACATTGGTCCCCTGAAGTCAGTCTCTATCACAGAGCGCTTCACCCCTCGACGGCCAGGTCCTCGTCAACTGATCGCCAGTCTGGAGAGTAACGAGCTGAGCCAAGTGCACGGGGTCACCGAGATCATCGTGCGCGACTCTTGAGCTAATCTAGAGCCAATCTAGAGCCATCCCGCATTACTCATTCAGTATTATTGGATGTCACTGGCACACAATGATGACCGCACACACTGAAATCCTATCTGGATGCGGAATATTCCCCTTCAGGACAAACCAGGGTTTAATATTCTATGACATCCAACTGACAAATATGACATCACATGGATCAATATGACTTCACACCAATCTATATGACATCATATTGACCTACATAACATCTGTCAGATTAATATGACGTTATGCTCAGCCACACGTCTCTCATTAGGACTAAGTCTCGTTAATAAAAATGAGTTTAATTTCTAGGAGAGATTTCTCACTGAATAAAAGGTTGGGGCAGGGGTGGGTCAGTCTCACTCATTGGGAGGGGTAGTCTCACTCATTGGGAGGGGCAGTCTCACTAATTGGGAGGGGCAGTCTCACTCATTGGGAGGGGTAGTCTCACTCATTGGGAGGGGTAGTCTCACTCATTTGAGCAGTCTCACTCATTGGAAAAACTGTTTCACTCATTTGCATTGTCCCCCTACTTCTGTCTGTCATGCTTTCATCTCTCTGCTTCTGTCTGTCCTGCTCTCATCTCTATGCTTCTGTCTGTCTGTCCTGTTCTCATCTCTCTGCTTCTGTCTGTCTGTCCTGTTCTCATCTCTCTGCTTCTGTCTGTCTTTCCTGCTCTCATCTCTCTGCTTCTGTCTGTCCTGCTCTCATCTCTATGCTTCTGTCTGTCCTGCGCTCATCTCTCTATTTTTGTCTGTCTGTCCTGCTGATTACCAAGGGAGGTTAATATGAGAGACCCCCTAATGAAGAGGTAGGTTAATATGAGACCCCCTTATAATGACAGAGGGATTTATTTATGAAGGACCCCTTATAATTTTAGAAGGTGGTTAATATGATACCCCCTTATAATGACAGAAGGAGGTTAATATGATACCCCCTTATATTGACAAACGGAGGTTAATATGAGACCCCTATTTACGAAGGATCCCTTACAATGAGGAGCTCGTAGCAGACCCAGTGTATCCCGAGCCAGACCCTGCTATAGATACTCTGGGATTGTCAGCCACACAGACTGTGATCAGATTAAGCACTGAATGTATGTGTCCACTTTTTATTAACTTTAATTCTCAGAAATAAATATATTTTATTGTTTGTTTCAATAAATATTTTATATTATTCAACAAATACTTTCTGCATGGTCTGTGTTTTTATACAACGGGGTATATAGGAGCAGTGTGGTTTAAAGGGTGTATATAGAGAGTAACGTGATCTATAGGGCAGTATGGTAAATAGGGAGGTATTAGAGGCATTGTGGTATATAGGGAGGTATTAGAGACAGTGTGATATATAGGGAGGTATTTGGGGCAGTGTGATATATAAGGCGTTATTAGAGGCCGTGTGGTATATAGGGAGGTATTAGAGGCAGTGTGGTATATAGGGCGGTATTAGGGACTATCACGTATGCACACCTGTGTGTCCTGCATACAGGACAAGGGCTAATACACAGCTCGAAAGCTGTCCCACTTTTCACCTTCGCAAAGGTCCCTCAAATGGACAATATCTCCTCTAAATCCGTCCCCATATACCGCCTGCCATGAACAGCACATAAGTGAGCACGTGACTCAGAATTGCAACCTGGGTTAATATACACAGCTACTGTAGTCTAGCAAACTCACCTTTCTCCTGTGCAAGGAACTTTCAATGAGTTAATATTAACCCCTTACTCAATTGCAATCAGATATATCCATTTCCACCTCCCAAGAAATGGCAAAAATATGATTTATATACAGTATATATATCTGCCAGGGTCCTCGCTCCCTGTTTTATTATAGAAAAAAAACTATGCACTTAACACACAAAAATCTGTTGTAGCAAAATGTGTCTCTAAATGTAAATACTCTCTCCAGAGCGTGCAACAGTTCATTCAGAGCCCAAATCATCACTTATTAAATGTTTTAATATATTGTGACAAACGGCTTCCTTACCTAGTGCTGCCATCTGTCCGGGATCTTTACGACACAGTCTTCTAGGGATGCAAAACAGACAAAGAGATAACATGTAGCACAGTATTGTATCATTCAGGCTTCTGTCTGTTTTAATTCTGTCCCTGTAGGGGACTGCAACTTTAACGGATATAAATTTGAGGTGCTCAGTCCTTCACCTTCAGTGGTTTATGCTTCATATAAATAATAGACAATATAATTCAGGCACACTATCCCTTTAAGGAAAAAACAAAGCATAAAATGAAAGCCTACTCCACTGTGGGGAGGCTAACTATACAACCGTGTCTAACTAACACACTGGCTGGCTATCTCCAGTTTCCAGTTTTAAACAGTGCAAATTGTAACGTACAATAGGAATAACAGATTGTCTTTATCTGGAGTTGTGGGAACTCATTCCCAAGAGAGTCAAGGCAATCCTTCTGGATACTGCAATACTTGAAGGGGGCGTCCTCCCCAAACTGGATGCAGGGAGCTGTGGATCCCCAGCCTCCCGGCTCTAGGAGAAAGACTGCCATAAATACCTGTTCCTCTATTAGGAGAGCAGGTGAGGGAATTAGAACCATTGTGATCTCTGGTCTGGATTTCCCATCCACCAGCCTCAGTAACTGTGAAGCTGTGCATTGGATCACAGTAACACTATGTTTGCATTTTCTGATCTAAATCAGACAGAAAGCTGCCTAATATCCTGGGAACATACATACAAAACGTGAAAAACGTAGCAGTTCACCAATTGTAATGTGATTGAATATATATCACTTAATGAAGGGAAAATAAAGTACCTGTCCTGACCCAAACTAAATAGTGAGGACAGAAATACTCCACAGTATGTAGTCCTAGATAGACCCTGTGCTGTATAGAAAAGAAAAAGGTACTATATATATATATATAGAGAGAGAGAGAGAGAGAGAGAGAGAGAGAGAACCGTAAGAGAGACGGTTGCATGAATACAAATGTATGCATCTGTTCGGGACACTTATTAGTGGCCTAAACCGAGATCGCAGCTTCATGAGTCACTACCCTGACACAAGAGAACTCTCTTCCCATGAGTGCTAAAGGCTATGTCTATACATACTGCGCTATATGAATGCACACACAGCTGTCTCTAGGAAGCGGAATGTGGGAATCAGCCCGCCCCCCCTGCTGGCGCAGAAGCCGCCGGCTGTCACTATGTGCAGAGATAATGTACACACCCCTGCCCGAGGTACTACAGCACATAACACACAGCCACTGGGACACTTCTACCGTACACACCCGCAAAGCGCCTGCTCAGAGCAGCGTTTCGCTCACATAAGGAATTAATCGTTATAACGCGCGCGCCATTTCAACCCGGTCCCAGCGCGAGGCCGACCTCACTGTGCAGCGGGTAAGGGTCCCGGCCGGGTGGTGAGGGGCCCGGCCGGGGGTGAGGGGCAGTCACACTCCTCCCTATCCCCCCCCCCCTCCCTCCAATACCTGGGCGGGCGTGACTCTGAACCACCCCCCCCTTCCTGCAGACTAAAAGCCCACACGGTGCCCTATAAGAACAGAGCAGATGTAGATAGCATTGCCACAAGTCGGGAGTCTGTGAGGGAAGGGGCTGGAAACCTCGCAAGTGCTGTACCTGCGTGCGCCTGACCGTTGGGGGACCTGAGAGCTTGCGACATGATGGGATCGAATCCATAGAGACTGAGAGCTGCGGGTGGGGGGGGGAGCCGGCGGGGAGGTGAGCTGAGGGTGATGGGGGGAGCCGGCGGGGAGGTGAGTGGGTCCAGGCCGCTGGGTGAAGAGGACAGTGGCCGGGTGGTTGTGCGTGTGTGGCAGTTGGGTGAGGCCGAGGGGGAAGGTTAGCTGCGGGTGAGGAGAAGAGAGTGGCAGTTGGGTGACGTCATAGAGCCACGCAGGCCAATGAGAGGCGTGCGGGGCGGGGCAGGGATACGGACCAATCTGATTGGCCAGAGGCTGAGTGACAGACCCACGGACCAATCAGATTCACCACATCTAGCAACAACCCCACAAATTTCAATTTTATATATTAAGATAAAACGGAATATCAGTATATCAGTATTGCTTAATAGAACCAATGCAGTATGGTGCTCCAATACAAAAAGCAGCAATGATTAGTCGTTGTATAGCAAAGTCTTATGTGGAATACCCCTCCAATAATCTGTGATGAGGCTGGAGAGTGACTGTCCCCAATAAATTTATAACTGGTACCATGAAATCCCACGTGGCAATGAAGTAAGGATATTATATCAAACACCTGCCGGTGTCCAGTGCTATTGAAACATCTAAGTGTTGGGGAAAAGTAAGCAATAAGTGTCCAGATAGCCAAATCACAAGGTACAGAGCAAAGGAATAGACTCACATGGGATGGTGAGCACACTGTATCCAATGGTCATGGGGTACACAGCCAATTATCTGCAGCCCGCAAAACTATGTACCCTGTGTTTATTCTCCCCCAGCCCTCACTCACGTTTGTTCCCTCACTTATTTATTTCAGGACCACACTGCACACAATGGTTCTCCCGCTGCCGGGGTTGCGTCTTGTGTCCCTGATCAGCCCATACGCTGCCCGTGGAATGCGCAGGCTTACCTACAATTGTCTCCAATGGTGATTAGATGCCAGGACTTGGTTACCCAGCAACGGAGGACGCCTCACACTATGGTAGCAAGAATGGCTTCTCTCCTTACACACATGCTCAGAGAGCACTACGAGTGGACTGATCACAGCTGTTCAAAATGGCCGTTGCAAGTCACTGAGAATCCCTTGTGATGTGCTGTCTTGTGGTTTCCTGATTAGATAATTGGTTTCCTCTGATTGACTACACTGAGGTCTCCTTGGGTATAAATATCTTTCACTGCTATTGTCCTGTTGCACCTCCCTGAAGAAGGTCCTCTCTGGACCAAAACGTTGGACTATGTGTGCTATCTATTCCAAATACAGGTTTTTGCATCTTATACCGAGTGCTGTTTCTTGATTTCTATTTTTGGTGATCATCTTGTTCTATCTATCTATCTATTGCAAGCTTTCGAGGTGCCAATTTGTATCTAGGCTGGTAGGAGGAGACCGTGGTCTTCATGGAAGAAATGGAATTATACACTTCGCACGTCTTGTTATGGATACGCTACATAGACAACATTTTTCTTCTATGGAAAGATCCGGAAACACTCCTTAGGGATTTTGTACAGATCCTTAATACTAACCAATGCAATCTGAGGCTCACTTTCCAAGTGGACTCACGGAGCATTGATTTTCTGGACCTGACTGTGAAGAAGAATATAGAAGGCAGGTTAGAAACCACCATATTTAGAAAGCCCACATCCACAAATAGTATCCTACTGGCTAATAGCCATCATCCAAGACATACCATCGACAATATAGCCATTGGGCTGTTTCTTCTATTACGAAAAAACTGCTCAACTATTAAAGAATACAAGATCCAAGCTGAGGATATGAAGAAAAGGTTTAAAGAAAGAGGACATAGCCAGAAAAATATTCAAAAGGCATACCAAAGAGCTTTAGCTACTCCACGACCACAACTTCTAATTGACAATAGTAGAATGAATGGCAAAGATGAGAAAACAATTAGATTCATCGGTACATTTAGTACACAATGGGGAGCTATAAGAAAGATACTCTCCAAACATTGAAAAAGAGAAATGTGAGAGCGCTAAAGTTTAAACACCAATGTGATATATAATAAATAATATCCTTATCATAAAGGTAGGCTGCCTGGTACCTACTGCTAGTACAAACAGATAACAACGTGAAAGAAAAAAACCTGGCGCCAAAAGTTCAAATGGAAAGTCCTGTGATCCTCAAGGAGTCTGCACACATGCTTGACAGGCCATGGAACGAGAAAAAGAAAAACAAACACAAATCATAGCGCAACACTGCAGGGTAAAACAGTACTACACTAAATAACATAAAACAGTGAGACTCCAAGTGACAATTATAAAATAAACAATTTATTAAAACTAGGACTATGCCATAAAATAAGCACTGAAATATTATGAGAACAGCTGGTCATCCGGTGGTGGAAAAATCAGAGCCCTACTTACAACAAGCAGGGTTAATACACGCGATGGAACAACAGAGTCCTCTCGGCGCAGGAGATATTCCTTGCAGAGTTTGAGCTCTGCTCCGCCGGTACTCACGCCCGAAATCCCTTCAGAGGTACACAGGAACAGTGCCGGTGATGGAGGCTGGTCTTCAGGGTGCACAGCGCAATAGCACGTGTGGCCGGCTCCCCTCACTTCCTCCTCCTGGTTCACAGGCTGTCTCAGCGCGCCCGCGCGCGTGTGCCCGTATACTTAAAGGGACAGGGGCTGCGGTCTGATTGCCGGGAGCTAACAGATAATGAAAGCTCTAGACCAAATGTCCAACATAAAATATCAATGCCAGACACAGTCACTCTGACCCCGATTGGCATGGATAAGAAGCTGGACATAGGTTGCTTTTAACAATCAGGTCTTACTATGATATACAGTATAGAAGTATTATTCTGCTCCATTTTATATCTTTATGATACGTTAATATAGACTTCCATCTTTCTACAGAATGAACCGCCTATGGAGTTGTGCTGTTGTCCTTCTTCTTTGAATGTTGGGCCGATCCACCTGCACCTGCCTTGTAGTGACTCCAGTCATCTTCTTGTGATCCTACCTTATCGCGCTGGTCTTTTCCCACCTCAACCCTACCCTGTCCTCGCTGGCTATTATTATGCCTCTGATATTCTGTCTATGGATGACAACTGGAATCTAGTTCTTAAAGGCAGGGATTAAACTGAAATATTGATATGGTTTCTGCTGGTACTGTTATAGACCTTGATGCTACTGTAATAATTAAGTAATAATCCATGAAGAACAGGGCTTTGCTGGCCAATAAAGGCCTGGTTGGAAGAGTTGAAGGCCTGAGCCAAAGCCGAGGGACTTTAACCCAGCCGGGGCACTATTGGGCAGTAATGCCCTGTTCTGAGGGGATTATTACTATTATAGGCTAAATGTAGGCTTATTTTTAATTTTTTTAAATTTTTCATAAAAAATATACATTTTTGTAGTCATATTGATTTTTATCAGCATGATTGTCTACATTCTTATGCTTTTACTGCAAGTTTATTAAACGTAAATTGTACATATACTCAGACCCCTACACACACACACACACTGCAGCCCCCCTTCTATACACACAAACACACTCTGCAACCCCCCCTATATACACAAACACACTCTGCAGTCCCCCTACACACTGTGCAGCCCCCTCCTCTACACCCACAAAACACACTGCAGCCCTCCTCCACCCTCTACACTCACAACACACAGCACCCCCCCTCTACACCCACAAAACACACTGCAGACACACACACTAACAAAACAGACTGCTGCCCCCTCTACATCCATAAAACACACACCAGCACCCCCCCCCCTACACCCACTGCAGCCCCCATGTAAACCCACACACTGCAGACACACACACACACACACACAAAACACTCTGCACCCCTCCTCCACCCACAAAACACACACTGCAGCCACCCGTCTGAACCTACAAAACACACTGCAGAGACACACAAAACAACAAAACAGACTCTGCCACCTCTACATCCACAAAACACACACCAGCAGCCCCCTGTAAACCCACACACTGCAGACACACACGAACAAAACACTCTGCACCCCTCCTCCACCCACAAAACACACACTGAAGCCACACAGACTGCAGCTCCCCCTCTACAAGAACAAAACACACACAGCAGAAACACACCAACAAGACTCTGCTGCCCCCTCTACACCCACAAAACACACACCAACAGAAGACACACACAAATAAAACACTCTGCTGCCCCCTTTACACCCACAAAACACACTCAGCAGACACACAAACCTTTCCCTTCACTCTCCTGTGTGGAGCTCTCTGCGGGCAGGGAGGGGGAGGAGTCAGTGCCTTGCTGGTGGCTTCTGTCCAATCCCCTCCCCTGTCTAAGTGCAAATTTCACTCTTTGTGAATGAAACCTGAAAGCTGATTGGCTGAAAAACTTGGCAACTGCCAAAAATTCCAGGCCATTACTGATTGGTTAAAATTCCAGGCAGTATCCAATCAGAGAGCAGGGATTTCAATAATGCCCTGAATTTACCATCTTAGCCTATAATGTATAATAAACCAGAAAAAATAAAAAGTATGCATTTATTCTACATGTATTACAGTACATACTGTACAGTACAGTATGTGTCTTCTATTTTTTTTAATACTCTTGTTATGTGCAGTATTGCGCATGCCTACAGTATACAGTACAGTATGCTGTATATTGTTTATATTGCTTCATATTAATAGAACAATATCTCACTGTATACTATCTTTACTGCAAATGATGTGCTGTGCTTGTGGCCTACTGCACTGTAACTTACCGGATTGTTGTTTTTCTGTACATTGTAGGGAGACAATTCTTCTGGTGGACAAAATAAGTGAGGAGAATGATGAGAAGAGTGCATTAAGGGTTAAAAACACTCTGCAGGAAAATCACAATCTCACTGTATCCGAGACCAGCATAAAGAAGATGAGACACAGAATTGGATGGAAATATGGACGTGTGAGGTTAGTACTGGACAGTACAGGAGGTAAAAGTGTTGTTTAAGAAACTGTACTGTACCGCTAAAATTATTTATTCCTTGTCATTACAGAGCGTACCCCATGATAAGGGACGTTAACAAAATCAAGAGAGTGGTCCAGCCCCAGGCATGGATCGACAGCGGGGAGACTTTCCAGGATTGCATCTTCACTGACGAGTCTACTGTTTCGCTGGAGAGATTTGCCACCTTTGCATTCCACAAAAAAGGTCGCATATCTATGAAGCCGCGTCCAAAACACCCAGTGAAGATGCATGTGTGGGGTGCCATCTCTAGGCGTGCACCAGGATGCATTGTCATCTTTGAAGGTAAAATAAGTCACACGCTTTTGTCTTATACTCTGTACTGTACTAGTGTGCAGTTTTGTGAGCACTATTCTCTTCTTGTTATAGGAATCATGAATAAACTTTCTTCCAAGACAAAAAAGGTTGCATATCTATGAAGGCGCGTCCAATACACCCAGTGAAGATGCATGTGTGGGGTGCCATCTCTAGGCGTGGACCAGGATGCATTGTCATCTTTGAAGGTAAAATAAGCCACACGCTTTTGCCTTATGCTCTGTACTGTACTAGTGTGCAGTTTTTTGAGCACTTTTCTCTTCTTTTTATAGGAATCATGAATAAAGCTTTCTTCCAAGACAAAATTGTGCCTGAGATTGTGGAATACATCACACGCGAGTTCCCGGATGGTCACCGTTTCTACCAGGACAACGATCCGAAGCACACCGCGTCAACAGCGCATATCCTTGAGCGCGGTATCAACTGGGTGAAGACGCCAGCGGATTAAGTGCAGTAATACAGTAAGCACATACTATAACTGCCCTAATTTTTTGTTTTCTTGTCTTTTCAGGAAAAAAGGATGGACTGGGAGAGAGGGGGGTGTCATGTACAGTCTGAACTGTTTGTACAATCAAGTGTACAGTATCTAAACAGCAGTAATGATGTACACAAAACCTCTCCTCTCTCAATGATCTACTGTACTGTACACAGAATGAGGAAGAAGATAAAGACGGAAAAAATTATATTACTATATATATATTATAAATTATATATTATTAAATAATATTATTATCAATGTGCATTATTCATGTTTATCCACCGGCCCTCAATTTCCATCTGCCAGAAGAACTTAATAAAGACTGCATTATGTATTATTCATGATTATTTTTATATTTGTATTTTTTGGTTCCTGATAAAATAAAATAAATATTTATTTACATTCATGCTAATCATAATCATTGACAACAACCCCCCCCCCCCTACCACACACCTACAGTACACCAAAGAAAAGGAATGAATGACAAAACAACATGAATCAGTTAATGGTTTTTTAACTCTCAATTCTCCCGGTGCTGTGCAAATCAGATTTACATATCAAATTCGAGAAGGGATTTTTCCAAAGCGTTACCGCAAACAAAGCCTCAAGGGGTTGGAGGGGGGGGTTGGGTGAGTCATGCGCAGTAATCAGCTAGCTCCCATCTCAAAGAGGATTACACGCAGGCGCAGTAAGGTGACGCTCGGCTAGGGACGGATTAAAAACACAATGACAAGCTTCAGAAAATGAATGACTCTGTGGAGGTGTCTGTCGATAAGAGTTTCAAATCCTTGAGCGAGCCTTGTGTGTGTGTGTGCGTGGGGGAGGGGGCTGCATGAAGGATTAGCTGTGCAGCAGTTCAAAGAAATTACATAATTTCAAAAGGCTGTTCATCATAATAATATGATCCCTACACCCACAAATACAGTACGTAAAAAACACACAAATCAACCATGTGCAGTCAAACGCACAGGGTCGCAGTCAAAAGCTACAGCACAGATTGAATATTGTAATATCAAGATGGTTTTTGCAGGCTTATGGAGAAAATAACAATTAAAAAATTAGAATAAAATGTTTTTTTTTTTGGGGGGGGGTCGGTTACTCACTCAAGCAAGCAGTGGTAGGTGAAGTTACAGGCGCATGCGCAGTAATCAACTAGCTCCCATCCCAAAGAGGATTACACGCAGGCGCATAGAGAGGTGATGCTCTGCTAGGGACTGATTAAAAACACAATGACAAGTTTCAGAAAATTAATGACTCTGTGGAGGTGTCTGTCGATAAGAGTTTCAAATCCTTGAGCGAGCCTTGTGTGTGTTCGTGGGGGAGGGGGCTGCATGAATGATTAGCTGTGCAGCAGTTCAAAGAAATTACATAATTTCAAAAGGCAGTTCATCATAATAATATGATCCCTACACCCCCAAATACAGTACGTAAAAAGCACACAAATCAACCATGTGCAGTCAAACGCACAGGGTCGCAGTCAAAAGTTACAGCACAGATTGAATATTGTAATATCAAGATGGTTTTTGCAGGCTTGTGGTCACTCACTCAAGCAAGCAGTGGTGGGCGAAGTTACAAGCGCATGCGCAGTAATAACCTGCTGTCAAGCAGGAATGTGATTGAAACCAGAAAGACACACGTTCAAAGGAATGGTGTGGGAGAGATGTACTGCATTGTAGAGAAGATAAGAAGTTGAAATACCCTGCAGTGCAGTAAATTATCCTGTGTGTCGCCGAACGAGGGGAGAGCGCTGTATATGCCAAAATGTGACACTGTTACAGTACTGTACATGCCTATGTGTTTCAACCATTTTCAAATGAGACATACAGAACAGCACTGCAAATGCATGTATACTGTAAATATGCAAATTTACAATTACTGCGCGCGCACACGCAGACTGTGTACTGACGTAGGTTGAACCGCGAAGGTATTAGACTTCCAAGACAACAGCTCGCGAACGCCCCCCTGAGTTTTTACATGGCATTGCAGTATTGCAGACAGCGAGAATAAAATGCTAATATCACGAGCGCTAAAATAACGCAATTCACTCCGGATCAAAAAAAAACCGCATCTGACCGAGATTATCAGAGAGCCGCGGATACAGCCGATTTAGACTAAAGGCGGCTGCCATTGTATGCCACATAAGACTTTGCTATACAACGACTAATCATTGCTGCTTTTTGTATTGGAGCACCATACAGCATTGGTTCTATCAAGCAATACTGATATACTGATATTCCGTTTTATATATATATATATATATATATATATATATACACACATATATATATATATATATATATATATATATATATATATATATATATAAAAAGAAACAACCAGCGCTCAGAATATATAAAAAGTGATCAAATAAAGGGGTGTTTGCAAGCAAATGAAATAATGTGATATTGGATCCACTTTTCAAATGGAAGTTGAACGTGACACAATCCTCAAGAGGAAAATGAAATGAAAAAAGCTGGGGAAAGAGGCAGCTCTTCATGGGATAACCTATCCCAAAACACGTGAAAAAACAGAGAAATTAAGAGCGCACGCTTAGTGCGTGTAGTAGAGTAACACAATTTTAATAAAATATGGACAACACAAAGGTCCGCTAGCAATATATAAATCCCAAACGTACCATGATAAAATGTCAGCCCAGTGCTGCTGTTTTCGCTGATGGAGAGACTGAATTAAGCCTTGAGGGCTAGTAGTCTCTGAGGAATATCACTTAGTTCTGATGACAAACTGCAGGTGATTAACGTGACCTACAAAGTCCCGTAACAACGGTATTCCATGCGGTGGGGAGAAACATATGAATGGATCGGCTACTCCGGCGGCTAGTGGGTATGTTGGAGTATTCTTGATAAAATAAAGTAAGACCCTCTGCTGCTTTAAGAAAGCTCCCAATGTCGCTGATTCCGGATCAACGCCGGCCGCGCGTCCGTCAGCTGGGAGCACAGGAAGTAAATATGGGTAGGTCTCAGCAAACCTGATGTAGATAAAGTCTGCTTACCCAATCGTAGGTGCACGCCGGGATACCTGATCCTGTGAGTGAGTGGTGTCCGCAGTTGTCCAATTATTCGGTGAAGTCCTCTGGGTCTCAGTTCTTGAATCCATTGTTATCAGGCTGGATACAGCTGAGCTGAAATCCACTCCAGCTCCTCCTCCAAAGGAATGGCTCTGTGAGAATAAGCCTCACACCAACTCACTGTCCTGCGCCGGGGAAATCCTCAGAACAGCTGATCCACTGGGGTTGACATGATGACGTGCCCTACGCGTTTCGTCAGCTATGACGATGACTTCATCAGGGGCACCTGCTGGGTGTGCTACTGGCATATCCGTGGCTGACTTGATACTCACCGATTGGTTGATTGAAAAATGGCAGATACAATTGCAAAACAGTGACAGCTATGCAAATGATACAATGGGCGTATAGAACTTAATAGAACTATACTGCACATACTGTATATACAACAACAATATATACAAATGATAAACAATAATAATGTATAAAAGAATAATTTGACACACAAGCAATGGAGTCATTCTTCAGCTGGTTTTTACTAATTAGTAAGATCCGATCCATACCTAGAAATATGATCACATGACAGAAAAAGATATTACAAACCGATATATTACCCTTTTTACATGGGCATTCTCAGTTCTGTGGGGCTGCTGCAGTGCAGTGAGCTGCTTTGTGCTTGTGTCATGGCCCTGCCCACCATTATGGCCGCACCCACCCATCCCATTTTGGCCATGCCCCGCACCCCAAAATAAGGAACCTACAGACCTCAGATCGCGGTGAAGCACCGTGCACGTGCTGCCAGGACGCAAGGCAGGCGTGCAGGCGCATACAGCGGGGCCTTAGCCTAAGTCCTCGCAGAACCCATGATTGAGGCGGCCATTTTTTTCTGTGATCCCGGTTATAACGCGGTCTCATTCTGTGGCCCCCGAGCACCACGTTATAACGGGGTTCAGCTGTACATGTATTTTACTTTAGTTATCATAAGTCAATTGTATCATGTATTCCAACTGATACTATGGAAATTTCCGCAGAACAATAAATAAAATAAATGAAACTCTCAAAAGTCTTTCATTCAATCAAAAACATCAAAATCAAAATACAATTTCAGTGACAAAACACAAAGAAGTTTCACTTAGAACGTGCGTGCTCGGCGCACACACACATAACGTCATTTTTTCCCCTTCTCTTTGTCAATCAACCTTACAGGAGAATAGAAGAGAGGGATAACCGGACTATACACCAACTGATTTGCCTACAGTGTATGGAAAATTTAAAATACAGCTGAGATGCTAGGATACCTCGGACGACAATTAACAGCTGAAAAACTCCAGCCAAAAAGTCACACAGCTGCAACTCCCCTGCCTGCTTTGCCAGAATGGAGTCTACGCGGAAATCTCTTCAGTTCTCTCAAGAGACGATAAAAAGGACTGCTTTGTAAGTGTTTAACGTTAACTTACCATTTTTTTTATTAAATATTATTATTATTATACTCTGGTCTCCTCCTATCTGAACGGTCCCAAAATATAAGAAGACTCACTTTTTGCAATATATATTTTTATTCTAAATTTTCACAGCCACTTTTTCTCTGATTTGGATAAAGAATTCCTACCATATTTGATTGTTCAATCTAATACTCTGGATGCAATTTGCCTCTTCTTTTCCCACCATTTGAAGTATTTTTTATTATTATACACTGTTTTGCACACTTGTCCTGGACACATGCACCATATTTTTTTTCTTTTCACCATTAACAATATACAGGCATACCCCGGTATAAGGACACTCACTTTAAGTACACTCGCGAGTAAGGACATATCGCCCAATTGGCAAATGGCAGCTCACGCATGCGCCTGTCAGCACGTCCTGAACAGCAATACCGGCTCCCTACCTGCACCGAAGCTGTGCGCAAGCGGGGAGACTATAGAGCCTGTCACACATGCGTTATTTACATCAGTTATGCACGTATATGATGATTGCAGTACAGTACATGCATCGATAAGTGGGAAAAAGGTAGTGCTTCACTTTAAGTACATTTTCGCTTTACATACTGTACATGCTCCGGTCCCATTGCGTATGTTAATGCGGGGTATACCTGTATACAGAATCAGGGACATGCTGGATGATTGGTCAGTAAAGTCTTTTGAAGTGCTCAGGACCGGGGTGCCGGGGAGGGTCCGGGGGGGGGGGGGGGAAGATCTTCAGATACCTGCAACTAAAAGGCTTTATAAAACATTTCGGCAAACTACCCCCTCTCAAATATTTCGAAGAACTATGTGTGAACCCCAACTACCAAAAAGGCCTTATATCAATCCTGAACAAAGCCTTCACTCTTACAGAAACACAAGCACTTCCTAAATATACAAAACAGTGGGAAACAGACATAAACACATTTCTAGAACCGGAAGACTGGACAGAAATATTGGAAGCGGTGAACAAAAGTTCAACTTGCCCCTCTATACGAGAAAACACCTTCAAGGTGATGCTCAGATGGTGTCTAACCCTGGAGAAATGGTCTCTTATATTCCAACGCACCACACCCATTTACCCAAAGGGTTGTGGACTAAGAGCATCATACCTTCACATGTGGGGGTCGTGCCCGTACTGTACATAGAGCCAGTTTGGGACAAAATACACAAACTAATCCAAAGAATCTTCCCGATTGTTCCATGGTTATTCTAATTAAAGAAACCCCTAATACAGGGGTGTGCAAACCATTTGACTTGAACCCGCCGGGCTGTTCTCCCCCACTGCTTGCGCCCTCCCTTACCTTGTCTCAAGCGTCAAATGACGCCGTGGGTCATGTGATGTCACGTCAAGTCACGTGACCCCGCGGAGTCATTTGATGCCACGTTGCCATGGCGAAGCGTTGCCCAAAGCCGCCTGAGTCAAGGTAAGGGAAGTTACAGAGGCCTTGTTCGGTCCCCCGGCATTTCATTTAAATGCATTGGGGAAGAGCGCGGGGCCTCTGTAAGTGCCGCTCCCCCCACCCAAAAAAAAATCTCGCACCCCCCCAGTTTGCACACCCCTGCCCTAATAGACACAAATACAAATACTCATCTATCAATCTCCCACATAACCACAGCAACAAGATGTGCCTTGGCAACCCCTGGTATATACACGATCGCCCCACAATAACAGAAGTTGAGGAGAGAATATGGCCTACAGTTTCCATGGGAACAGCTCCAGTTACTTAAATGACTTGTGCTCAAAATGCCTAAATAAATGGGAACCCTAGATCTACAACATGAGCATACTGGCCATAAACAGGGGACCAGCCCTCACATACCTCCCCTCCAGGCACCCCATCTAATCTGGAGGTCACCTAGTGGCATTGTATCGGACTATCGGGAGCCCTGTGTTACCTGAAAACTAATAGACAAAGTGTATCAAGAATAGACACGTTACAATAAACACACTGGGACACGTTTGGTTCCTCCCTGTAATTATATAAAGAACTAAAAGGAACTATGTATCACCCACAACAAGATGATTTCACCCAGCAACGTTAAACGTGGCATTAAAGTATGATATAATCGTTGTTTTCAATGTCAGGGCGATACGCCATGAACTGTGATTATTAGTATGAGAAAAACAAACAAACCTGTACTTGTAAGATGTACACGTTATTGTAATGATAATTAGTTACATGAATGCCCCCTTTCCCTTCTCCTTTCTGTACCCCCTCCCCCAATGAAAACGTTTCATAAAAATGAAGTATAAAATCACCGTGGATCCTTTAATCACACCGGGTTCGTGATCACTTAGATAAATACTTGCTGCCATCACACAGCAGAACAATGTCTGTTCTACTTTTCAGGTATCCAACAGAAGCAATCCATGTTACAATCAAATAAACATGTGTTGCCTTTTCAAAATAAGAGGAAGAGTGGGATTGAAGCTCTGAGGTCTCGATATGATCGTGGCGCCTGTTACTGCAGACGCAACAACAGCAGCAACTCCACCTACAGTATCATACAGCACCTGAGTCTCGCTACAGGGAACAGTTTTACATATAAATGTCCAATTATTCTGGCCTCTACCTGCATTCATTGCACGTTAGCTGTGCAGGCGTTGTGCAATAATAAAAATGTACGTAAAAAGAACAATTTGGGATTCGGCCCACCTGACTGTATTTAATACATTGAGAGGCGTTTTCCTTTTAAAAATAAAAGAAAGACCCTCCCTATTTGGGTTAAGAACAGCTTTATTTGGTGGCGTCTTAATGATGTGTCTGGTATTTAAGGAAACAACCTGCAAAATACAACAATGTTCATTGTTTCTTCTCGTAATCTTTGTCCTAATTTCACTCGCAGCTTCTTCGTATCATTTTTTCTGAAAAACAAAACTTAGGACAAGTTAAACCTCGTCATTTAGTCTTACAAATAAAGGAAACAAACGGAGCAGGAGAGCGGCACGTTCTCCTATTCCTGCGTTACCTTCACTAATTGCGCTCACTTTTATTTGAGGTCGTTCTGATTTCAGAATGGTTGGTTCTTCCCGTAACCCGTCCCGCTCACGTTCGATTTAGTTATACTCTTCTTCTAACTTGTCTCGCTGACCCGTACGTTCATGACGGAGAATCCGAGGTTTAGAGCAGTGGTTTCCAACCTTTTTTTGGTTAAGGAACCCCAAGTGAAATTCTGAGGTAACCCCCCAACCCTCTCTAATAGAAACTCTGGTCAGATGCATTGTAAATTCTTCTATATTTGGTACAATTTTCAAATGACCAGAAAATTACAGGGAACCCTTTGGGGATGTCCGGAGAACCCAAGCGTTCCTAGGAACCCTGGCTGAAAAACACTGGTTTGGAGTCATGTCTCTGATGGTAACTCACTCTTCCCTCTGTGCCCCACATTCTTTAACCTTGATGCTGAGAATGTGTTATACGACAATAGCTCACAATATGACCCCCTGGCCACATGAGAAATATTTGAACTGTTCATCTTCCCTTACATATTTAGGGGGCTGGTGGGGGACATAATGTGTTAGAGGTGGAGGTCTCTGCACAGAAAACAGGTTCCCTTTGCTAATTCTGCCTTGTTCCTTTAACATGGTGTAGTGAAAATGGTGGGGAATATTAAGTGTTTTAATCAATCTGGTTAATGTGGTTAGTTTGTCTAAAAAATACAATATGTATGATGACAGGTCAAGATCCTTCCTGTGTCTGTGCTGATCTACAGAGAGAGCTTAATTGGAGGGGGGGGGGGGGGGCGTTACATCACTAAAAGTGACGCGTGTGTGTGTGTTTGTGTGTGTGTGTGTGTGTGTGTGTGTGTTAGGAGGCTATAAATGATTGCCAGATCCTGAGCTGACAGCAGCAAGGGGTTCTGTAACATTCCTGAGATACCCCCTGTGCATCCCAGGGAGGGGGACACACAGGTCCCTGAGATACCCCCTGTGCATCCCAGGGAGGGGGACACACAGGTCCCTGAGATACCCCCTGTGCATCCCAGGGAGGGGGACACACAGGTCCCTGAGATACCCCCTGTGCATCCCAGGGAGGGGGACACACAGGTCCCTGAGATACCCCCTGTGCATCCCAGGGAGGGGGACACACAGGTGCCTGAGATACCCCCTGTGCATCCCAGGGAGGGGGACACACAGGTGCCTGAGATACCCCCTGTGCATCCCAGGGAGGGGGACACACAGGTCCCTGAGATACCCCCTGTGCATCCCAGGGAGGGGGACACACAGGTGCCTGAGATACCCCCTGTGCATCCCAGGGATAGGGGGACACACAGGTCCCTGAGATACCCCCTGTGCATCCCAGGGAGGGGGACACACAGGTCCCTGAGATACCCCCTGTGCATCCCAGGGAGGGGGACACACAGGTGCCTGAGATACCCCCTGTGCATCCCAGGGAGGGGGACACACAGGTGCCTGAGATACCCCCTGTGCATCCCAGGGAGGGGGACACACAGGTCCCTGAGATACCCCCTGTGCATCCCAGGGATAGGGGGACACACAGGTCCCTGAGATACCCCCTGTGCATCCCAGGGAGGGGGACACACAGGTCCCTGAGATACCCCCTGTGCATCCCAGGGAAGGGGACACACAGGTGCCTGAGATACCCCCTGTGCATCCCAGGGATAGGGGGACACACAGGTCCCTGAGATACCCCTTGTGCATCCCAGGGAAGGGGACACACAGGTCCCTGAGATACCCCCTGTGCATCCCAGGGATAGGGGGACACACAGGTCCCTGAGATACCCCCTGTGCGTCCCAGGGAGGGGGACACACAGGTCCCTGAGATACCCCCTGTGCATCCCAGGGATAGGGGGACACACAGGTCCCTGAGATACCCCCTGTGCATCCCAGGGAGGGGGACACACAGGTCCCTGAGATACCCCTTGTGCATCCCAGGGAAGGGGACACACAGGTCCCTGAGATACCCCTTGTGCATCCCAGGGAAGGGGACACACAGGTCCCTGAGATACCCCCTGTGCATCCCAGGGAGGGGGACACACAGGTCCCTGAGATACCCCCTGTGCATCCCAGGGAAGGGGACACACAGGTGCCTGAGATACCCCCTGTGCATCCCAGGGATAGGGGGACACACAGGTCCCTGAGATACCCCCTGTGCATCCCAGGGATAGGGGGACACACAGGTCCCTGAGATACCCCCTGTGCATCCCAGGGAGGGGGACACACAGGTCCCTGAGATACCCCCTGTGCATCCCAGGGATAGGGGGACACACAGGTCCCTGAGATACCCCCTGTGCATCCCAGGGATAGGGGGACACACAGGTCCCTGAGATACCCCCTGTGCATCCCAGGGATAGGGGGACACACAGGTCCCTGAGATACCCCCTGTGCATCCCAGGGATAGGGGGACACACAGGTGCCTGAGATACCCCCTGTGCATCCCAGGGAGGGGGACACACAGGTCCCTGAGATACCCCCTGTGCATCCCAGGGATAGGGGGACACACAGGTGCCTGAGATACCCCCTGTGCATCCCAGGGAGGGGGACACACAGGTCCCTGAGATACCCCCTGTGCATCCCAGGGAAGGGGACACACAGGTGCCTGAGATACCCCCTGTGCATCCCAGGGAGGGGGACACACAGGTCCCTGAGATACCCCCTGTGCATCCCAGGGATAGGGGGACACACAGGTGCCTGAGATACCCCCTGTGCATCCCAGGGAGGGGGACACACAGGTCCCTGAGATACCCCCTGTGCATCCCAGGGATAGGGGGACACACAGGTGCCTGAGATACCCCCTATGCATCTCAGGGAGGGGGACACACAGGTCCCTGAGATACCCCCTGTGCATCCCAGGGAAGGGGGCACACAGGTCCCTGAGATACCCTCTGTGCATCCCAGGGCAGGGGACACACAGGTGCCTGAGATACCCCCTGTGCATCCCAGGGAAGGGGGCACACAGGTCCCTGAGATACCCCCTGTGCATCCCAGGGATAGGGGGACACTCAGGTCCCTGAGATACCCCCTGTGCATCCCAGGGAGGGGGACACACAGGTCCCTGAGATACCCCCTGTGCATCCCAGGGAAGGGGACACACAGGTCCCTGAGATACCCCCTGTGCATCCCAGGGAAGGGGACACACAGGTGCCTGAGATACCCCCTATGCATCCCAGGGAGGGGGACACACAGGTCCCTGAGATACCCCCTGTGCATCCCAGGGAGGGGGACACACAGGTCCCTGAGATACCCCCTGTGCATCCCAGGGAGGGGGACACACAGGTCCCTGAGATACCCCCTGTGCATCCCAGGGATAGGGGGACACACAGGTCCCTGAGATACCCCCTGTGCATCCCAGGGAGGGGGACACACAGGTCCCTGAGATACCCCCTGTGCATCCCAGGGAGGGGGACACACAGGTCCCTGAGATACCCCCTGTGCATCCCAGGGAGGGGGACACACAGGTCCCTGAGATACCCCCTGTGCATCCCAGGGCAGGGGACACACAGGTGCCTGAGATACCCCCTGTGCATCCCAGGGAGGGGGACACACAGGTGCCTGAGATACCCCCTGTGCATCCCAGGGAAATGGACACACAGGTGCCTGAGATACCCTATGTGCATCCCAGGGAAGGGGACACACAGGTGCCTGAGATACCCCCTGTGCATCCCAGGGAAGGGGACACACAGGTCCCTGAGATACCCCCTGTGCATCCCAAGGAGGGGGACACTCAGGTCCCTGAGATACCCCTGTACATCCCAGGGAGAGGGGATCACAGATGTCCCTGAGATACCCCCTGTGCATCCCAGGGAAGGGGACACACAGGTGCCTGAGATACCCCCTGTGCATCCCAGGGAGGGGGACACACAGGTCCCTGAGATACCCCCTGTGCATCCCAGGGATAGGGGGACACACAGGTCCCTGAGATACCCCCTGTGCATCCCAGGGAGGGGGACACACAGGTCCCTGAGATACCCCCTGTGCATCCCAGGGCAGGGGACACACAGGTGCCTGAGATACCCCCTATGCATCCCAGGGAGGGGGACACACAGGTGCCTGAGATACCCCCTGTGCATCCCAGGGAAATGGACACACAGGTGCCTGAGATACCCTATGTGCATCCCAGGGAAGGGGACACACAGGTGCCTGAGATACCCCCTGTGCATCCCAGGGAAGGGGACACACAGGTCCCTGAGATACCCCCTGTGCATCCCAAGGAGGGGGACACTCAGGTCCCTGAGATACCCCTGTACATCCCAGGGAGAGGGGATCACAGATGTCCCTGAGATACCCCCTGTGCATCCCAGGGATAGGGGGACACACAGGTCCCTGAGATACCCCCTGTGCATCCCAGGGAAGGGGACACACAGGTCCCTGAGATACCCCCTGTGCATCCCAGGGAAGGGGACACACAGGTGCCTGAGATACCCCCTGTGCATCCCAGGGAGGGGGACACACAGGTCCCTGAGATAACCCCTGTGCATCCCAAGGAGGGGGATACACAGGTGCCTGAGATACCCCCTGTGCATCCCAGGGAAGGGGACACACAGGTGCCCGAGATACCCCCTGTGCATCCACAGGAGCGAGACACACAGGTCCCTGAGATACCCCCTGTGCATCCCAGGGAGGGGGACACACAGGTCCCTGAGATACCCCCTGTGCATCCCAGGGAAGGGGACACACAGGTGCCTGAGATACCCCCTATGCATCCCAGGGAGGGGGACACACAGGTCCCTGAGATACCCCCTGTGCATCCCAGGGAGGGGGACACACAGGTCCCTGAGATACCCCCTGTGCATCCCAGGGATAGGGGGACACACAGGTCCCTGAGATACCCCCTGTGCATCCCAGGGATAGGGGGACACACAGGTCCCTGAGATACCCCCTGTGCATCCCAGGGATAGGGGGACACACAGGTCCCTGAGATACCCCCTGTGCATCCCAGGGATAGGGGGACACACAGGTGCCTGAGATACCCCCTGTGCATCCCAGGGAGGGGGACACACAGGTCCCTGAGATACCCCCTGTGCATCCCAGGGATAGGGGGACACACAGGTGCCTGAGATACCCCCTGTGCATCCCAGGGAGGGGGACACACAGGTCCCTGAGATACCCCCTGTGCATCCCAGGGAAGGGGACACACAGGTGCCTGAGATACCCCCTGTGCATCCCAGGGAGGGGGACACACAGGTCCCTGAGATACCCCCTGTGCATCCCAGGGATAGGGGGACACACAGGTGCCTGAGATACCCCCTGTGCATCCCAGGGAGGGGGACACACAGGTCCCTGAGATACCCCCTGTGCATCCCAGGGATAGGGGGACACACAGGTGCCTGAGATACCCCCTATGCATCTCAGGGAGGGGGACACACAGGTCCCTGAGATACCCCCTGTGCATCCCAGGGAAGGGGGCACACAGGTCCCTGAGATACCCTCTGTGCATCCCAGGGCAGGGGACACACAGGTGCCTGAGATACCCCTGTGCATCCCAGGGAAGGGGGCACACAGGTCCCTGAGATACCCCCTGTGCATCCCAGGGATAGGGGGACACTCAGGTCCCTGAGATACCCCCTGTGCATCCCAGGGAGGGGGACACACAGGTCCCTGAGATACCCCCTGTGCATCCCAGGGAAGGGGACACACAGGTCCCTGAGATACCCCCTGTGCATCCCAGGGAAGGGGACACACAGGTGCCTGAGATACCCCCTATGCATCCCAGGGAGGGGGACACACAGGTCCCTGAGATACCCCCTGTGCATCCCAGGGAGGGGGACACACAGGTCCCTGAGATACCCCCTGTGCATCCCAGGGAGGGGGACACACAGGTCCCTGAGATACCCCCTGTGCATCCCAGGGATAGGGGGACACACAGGTCCCTGAGATACCCCCTGTGCATCCCAGGGAGGGGGACACACAGGTCCCTGAGATACCCCCTGTGCATCCCAGGGAGGGGGACACACAGGTCCCTGAGATACCCCCTGTGCATCCCAGGGAGGGGGACACACAGGTCCCTGAGATACCCCCTGTGCATCCCAGGGCAGGGGACACACAGGTGCCTGAGATACCCCCTGTGCATCCCAGGGAGGGGGACACACAGGTGCCTGAGATACCCCCTGTGCATCCCAGGGAAATGGACACACAGGTGCCTGAGATACCCTATGTGCATCCCAGGGAAGGGGACACACAGGTGCCTGAGATACCCCCTGTGCATCCCAGGGAAGGGGACACACAGGTCCCTGAGATACCCCCTGTGCATCCCAAGGAGGGGGACACTCAGGTCCCTGAGATACCCCTGTACATCCCAGGGAGAGGGGATCACAGATGTCCCTGAGATACCCCCTGTGCATCCCAGGGAAGGGGACACACAGGTGCCTGAGATACCCCCTGTGCATCCCAGGGAGGGGGACACACAGGTCCCTGAGATACCCCCTGTGCATCCCAGGGATAGGGGGACACACAGGTCCCTGAGATACCCCCTGTGCATCCCAGGGAGGGGGACACACAGGTCCCTGAGATACCCCCTGTGCATCCCAGGGCAGGGGACACACAGGTGCCTGAGATACCCCCTATGCATCCCAGGGAGGGGGACACACAGGTGCCTGAGATACCCCCTGTGCATCCCAGGGAAATGGACACACAGGTGCCTGAGATACCCTATGTGCATCCCAGGGAAGGGGACACACAGGTGCCTGAGATACCCCCTGTGCATCCCAGGGAAGGGGACACACAGGTCCCTGAGATACCCCCTGTGCATCCCAAGGAGGGGGACACTCAGGTCCCTGAGATACCCCTATACATCCCAGGGAGAGGGGATCACAGATGTCCCTGAGATACCCCCTGTGCATCCCAGGGATAGGGGGACACACAGGTCCCTGAGATACCCCCTGTGCATCACAGGGAAGGGGACACACAGGTCCCTGAGATACCCCCTGTGCATCCCAGGGAAGGGGACACACAGGTGCCTGAGATACCCCCTGTGCATCCCAGGGAGGGGGACACACAGGTCCCTGAGATAACCCCTGTGCATCCCAAGGAGGGGGATACACAGGTGCCTGAGATACCCCCTGTGCATCCCAGGGAAGGGGACACACAGGTGCCCGAGATACCCCCTGTGCATCCACAGGAGCGAGACACACAGGTCCCTGAGATACCCCCTGTGCATCCCAGGGAGGGGGACACACAGGTCCCTGAGATACCCCCTGTGCATCCCAGGGAAGGGGACACACAGGTGCCTGAGATACCCCCTATGCATCCCAGGGAGGGGGACACACAGGTCCCTGAGATACCCCCTGTGCATCCCAGGGAGGGGGACACACAGGTCCCTGAGATACCCCCTGTGCATCCCAGGGCAGGGGACACACAGGTGCCTGAGATACCCCCTATGCATCCCAGGGAGGGGGACACACAGGTCCCTGAGATACCCCCTGTGCATCCCAGGGAAGGGGACACACAGGTGCCTGAGATACCCCCTGTGCATCCCAGGGAAATGGACACACAGGTGCCTGAGATACCCTATGTGCATCCCAGGGAAGGGGACACACAGGTGCCTGAGATACCCCCTGTGCATCCCAGGGAAGGGGACACACAGGTCCCTGAGATACCCCCTGTGCATCCCAAGGAGGGGGACACTCAGGTCCCTGAGATACCCCTGTACATCCCAGGGAGAGGGGATCACAGATGTCCCTGAGATACCCCCTGTGCATCCCAGGGATAGGGGGACACACAGGTCCCTGAGATACCCCCTGTGCATCCCAGGGAAGGGGACACACAGGTCCCTGAGATACCCCCTGTGCATCCCAGGGAAGGGGACACACAGGTGCCTGAGATACCCCCTGTGCATCCCAGGGAGGGGGACACACAGGTCCCTGAGATAACCCCTGTGCATCCCAAGGAGGGGGATACACAGGTGCCTGAGATACCCCCTGTGCATCCCAGGGAAGGGGACACACAGGTGCCCGAGATACCCCCTGTGCATCCACAGGAGTGAGACACACAGGTCCCTGAGATACCCCCTGTGCATCCCAGGGAGAGGGGATCACAGATGTCCCTGAGATACCCCCTGTGCATCCCAAGGAGGGGGACACACAGGTCCCTGAGATACCCCCTGTGCATCCCAGGGAGGGGGACACACAGGTCCCTGAGATACCCCCTGTGCATCCCAGGGTGAGGGACACACATAGGTCACCACTCAGCTGGAGGACTTGATTAAATATATGAAATGACGGGCCTGACAGCAATTCATGAGTAACAAATTAATATCTGTCATCGTTGTGATTATACAAATCACACTGCCTGGGTAACAGGGGCCGAAGACAGATAACGGTTTCTCCTGTGCAAATAAATGTTAGGGAAGTGGTTTCCAACCATTTTTTGGTTAAGGAACCCTATGTGAAATTCTGAGGAACCCCAACCCTCTCTAATAGCGCGTCTGAGATTAGATGCATTGTAAGGAACCCACAACCCTCTCTAATAGCGCATCTGAGATCAAATGCATTGTAAGGAACCCCAACCCTCTCTAATAGTGCGTCTGACATCAGATACATTGTAAGGAACCCCGACGCTCTATAATAGCACGTCTGAGATCCGATACATTGTATAGAACCCCAAACCTCTCTAATAGAGTGTCTGAGATCAAATGCATTGTAAGGAACCCAGACTGTCTCTAATAGTGTGTCTGAGATTAGATGCGTTGTAAGGAACCCCAACCCTCTCTAATAGTGTGTCTGAGATCAGATGCGTTGTAAGGAACCGCAACCCTCTCTAATAGCGCGTCTGAGATCAGATGCATTGTAAGGAACCGCAACCCTCTCTAATAGCGTGTCTGAGATCAGATGCACTGTAAGGAACCCCAACCATCTCTAATAGCGTGTCTGAGATCAGATGCACTGTAAGGAACCCCAACCCTCTCTAATTGTGCGTCTCAGATCAGATGCATTGTAAGGAACCCCGACGCTCTCTAATAGCGTGACTGACATCTGATGCATTGTAAGGAACCCCAACCCTCTCTAATAGTGTGTCTGACGGACATGGACTGGCGAGAAACCAACATTGAAACGCCAGGAAGGAGCAACTTACCCGACTTTAAATCGGGTTCAGAGGAGGAAGTGGGTGAGTCCTAGGCTGCAAGAAATCTGAGAGTGGTAGTCTTTAATGTCTCCAGCCTGGTGGAAATTCCCAGCACTGCAGCCAGAATAAACTCCATGAGGGCAGGTCTTCAGAAAATGCCAATCCTGGCTCATCTCCTGGCTCATCGCCGATGCACAGGTCTTACACCCATTTCCCTTACTGGTGCTGACTGTATGTTTTATTTTGTGTACTGTACCCACCTAGATGAAATCCTCGTTGAATAGCTCTATGAGTGTTAGCCCATGTTGTTTTGTGTAGCTTGCGATCCCCTGTATATTGTGGCATTTGCTTCGCTGTGTTTCTGGGGATTCTGTGACCCTGGCAGGTGGCTGGGATTTCGGTATCCCCAATAATCCCTGGATAACTGTACAGGTAGAAACGCGAGTCATTGAAGTGGGATTGACTGCTTGTGGAAGGCAGGGATTACCGGGAGTGGGTGGGCGTGTACCCTGTGTGGTGTCACTCATAGCCTGGTTGGAGGCAACGCTACCCCCTAGTGACTTTAGATTAGGGCTGTCACTGTGTGCCATGTGATTAGGTAACTTTGCTGTGTGTTCTCTGGGACTCTCTAGGTTAAGTGGAGATCCCATTTCCCTCAGGGACCCCCAGGGTAATAGAGGTTGGGCTAGAGTCATTCTAGTGTGTGCACAGGGATTGTGTAACTGGGTGTGTGAGGTCTGGGAGCCATGGGACCCTCTGCGTTCATGGATGTCCCTTGTCCCCAGAACCCACCAAAGTACCAGAGTAACGTTCTGACTCTCAGTGCTTGTGTGACTCAACAGGATTGGGTGGGCGGTACCCCAGGTATAAGAACGTGGCTTTTGGGGTGGGCCCTCTAGTGGTTCTGGGTGGGGAGGCTAACCTAGCAAAGTAAGAATAGGGATAGGAGTGGGTGTTTTTGCGCACCTTTTTGCCCAGAAGGGGGGAATCCCTTACGGTCAGTAGGTAACCCGCGGTTTTGGCACTCTGGCATGAACGGACTTTTCTGTGATGGCCGTCCCTCACACCATCCCTGTCCCTCTTTCCCGCTGATTTCTCGGCCTGCCTGTCTCATAGCTGCCTGTCTCTCAGCTGCCTCGCTATCTGTCTATCTCACAGCTGTTTCTCTGTCTCACAGCTGGCTGGCTGTCTATCTCACAACTGCCTCTCTCACAGCTTCCTCTCTGTCTCCCAGATGCCTGTCTCACAGGTGTCTCTCTGTCTCACATCTACTTGTCTCACAGCTGTCTCTATTGTCTCTCAGATCTGCACCTTCTCCTGCTGTCTGTCTCATTCTCTCAGAACCCCACCCCTATCTGCTGTCTCTCTCTGACCTCCTCCCCCCAACTCCCTGCCTGTCTCTGAATATATCACTCTGACACTCTCTTATTTTCCAGCTGTCTCAGCAGGAATATATCATTCTGACACTATCTCTGTTCCCCGCTGTCTCTGCAGGAATATATCATTCTGACGCTCTCTCTGTTCCCCGCTGTCTCTGTAGGAATATATCATTCTGACGCTCTCTCTGTTCCCCGCTATCTCTGCATGAATATATCATTCTGACGCTCTCTCTGTTCCCCGCTGTCTCTGCAGGAATATATAATTCTGACGCTCTCTCTCTGTTCCCCGCTGTCTCTGCAGGAATATATCATTCTGACGCTCTCTCTCTGTTCCCCGCTGTCTCTGCAGGAATATATCATTCTGACGCTCTCTCTCTGTTCCCCGCAGTCTCTGCAGGAATATATCATTCTGGCGCTCTCCCTCTGTTCCCCGCTGTCTCTGCAGGAATATATCATTCTGACGCTCTCTCTCTGTTCCCCGCTGTCTCTGCAGGAATATATCATTCTGACGCTCTCTCTGTTCCCCGCTGTCTCTGTAGGAATATATCATTCTGACGCTCTCTCTCTGTTCCCCGCTGTCTCTGCAGGAATATATCATTCTGACATTCTCTCTGTTCCCCGCAGTCTCTGCAGGAATATATCATTCTGACGCTCTCTCTGTTCCCCGCTGTCTCTGCAGGAATATATCATTCTGACGCTCTCTCTCTGTTCCCCGCTGTCTCTGCAGGAATATATCATTCTGACGCTCTCTCTCTGTTCCCCGCTGTCTCTGCAGGAATATATCATTCTGACGCTCTCTCTCTCTGTTCCCCGCTGTCTCTGCAGGAATATATCATTCTGACGCTCTCTCTGTTCCCCGCTGTCTCTGCAGGAATATATCATTCTGACGCTCTCTCTCTGTTCCCCGCTGTCTCTGCAGGAATATATCATTCTGACGCTCTCTCTCCGTTCCCCGCTGTCTCTGCAGGAATATATCATTCTGACGCTCTCTGTTCCCCGCTGTCTCTGCAGGAATATATCATTCTGACGCTCTCTCTGTCTGTTCCCCGCTGTCTCTGCAGGAATATATCATTCTGACGCTTTCTGTTCCCCGCTGTCTCTGCAGGAATATATCATTCTGACGCTCTCTCTCTCTCTCTGTTCCCCGCTGTCTCTGCAGGAATATATCATTCTGACGCTCTCTCTCTGTTCCCCGCTGTCTCTGCAGGAATATATCATTCTGACGCTCTCTCTCTGTTCCCCGCTGTCTCTGCTCTCTGCAGGAATATATCATTCTGATGCTCTCTCTGTTCCCCGCTGTCTCTGCAGGAATATATCATTCTGACGCTCTCTCTCTGTTCCCCGCTGTCTCTGCAGGAATATATCATTCTGACGCTCTCTCTGTTCCCCGCTGTCTCTGCAGGAATATATCATTCTGACGCTCTCTCTCTGTTCCCCGCTGTCTCTGCAGGAATATATCATTCTGACGCTCTCTCTCTGTTCCCCGCTGTCTCTGCAGGAATATATCATTCTGACGCTCTCTGTTCCCCGCTGTCTCTGCAGGAATATATCATTCTGACGCTCTCTGTTCCCCGCTGTCTCTGCAGGAATATATCATTCTGACGCTCTCTCTGTTCCCCGCTGTCTCTGCAGGAATATATCATTCTGACGCTCTCTCTCTGTTCCCCGCTGTCTCTGCAGGAATATATAATTCTGACGCTCTCTCTGTTCCCCGCTGTCTCTGCAGGAATATATCATTCTGACGCGCTCTCTGTTCCCCGCTGTCTCTGCAGGAATATATCATTCTGACGCTCTCTCTGTTCCCCGCTGTCTCTGCAGGAATATATCATTCTGACGCTCTCTCTGTTCCCCGCAGTCTCTGCAGGAATATATCATTCTGACGCTCTCTCTGTTCCCCGCTGTCTCTGCAGGAATATATCATTCTGACGCTCTCTCTGTTTCCCGCTGTCTCTGCAGGAATATATCATTCTGACGCTCCCTCTCTGTTCCCCGCTGTCTCTGCAGGAATATATCATTCTGACGCTCTCTCTGTTCCCCGCAGTCTCTGCAGGAATATATCATTCTGACGCTCTCTCTCTGTTCCCTGCTGTCTCTGCAGGAATATATAATTCTGACGCTCTCTCTCTCTGTTCCCCGCTGTCTCTGCAGGAATATATCATTCTGACGCTCTCTCTGTTCCCCGCTGTCTCTGCAGGAATATATCATTCTGACGCTCTCTGTTCCCCGCTGTCTCTGCAGGAATATATCATTCTGACGCTCTCTGTTCCCCGCTGTCTCTGCAGGAATATATCATTCTGACGCTCTCTCTGTTCCCTGCTGTCTCTGCAGGAATATATCATTCTGACGCTCTCTCTCTGTTCCCCGCTGTCTCTGCAGGAATATATCATTCTGACGCTCTCTCTCTGTTCCCCGCTGTCTCTGCAGGAATATATCATTCTGATGCGCTCTCTGTTCCCCGCTGTCTCTGCAGGAATATATCATTCTGACGCTCTCTCTGTTCCCCGCTGTCTCTGCAGGAATATATCATTCTGACACTCTCTCTGTTCCCCGCAGTCTCTGCAGGAATACATCATTCTGACGCTCTCTCTGTTCCCCGCTGTCTCTGCAGGAATATATCATTCTGACGCTCTCTCTGTTTCCCGCTGTCTCTGCAGGAATATATCATTCTGACGCTCCCTCTCTGTTCCCCGCTGTCTCTGCAGGAATATATCATTCTGACGCTCTCTCTGTTCCCCGCAGTCTCTGCAGGAATATATCATTCTGACGCTCCCTCTCTGTTCCCCGCTGTCTCTGCAGGAATATATCATTCTGACGCTCTCTCTGTTCCCCGCAGTCTCTGCAGGAATATATCATTCTGACGCTCTCTCTCTGTTCCCTGCTGTCTCTGCAGGAATATATAATTCTGACGCTCTCTCTCTGTTCCCTGCTGTCTCTGCAGGAATATATCATTCTGACGCTCTCTCTGTTCCCCGCTGTCTCTGCAGGAATATATCATTCTGACGCTCTCTCTCTGTTCCCCGCTGTCTCTGCAGGAATATATCATTCTGACGCTCTCTCTCTGTTCCCCGCTGTCTCTGCAGGAATATATCATTCTGACGCTCTCTCTCTCTGTTCCCCGCTGTCTCTGCAGGAATATATCATTCTGACGCTCTCTCTCTGTTCCCCGCTGTCTCTGCAGGAATATATCATTCTGACGCTCTCTCTGTCTGTTCCCCGCTGTCTCTGCAGGAATATATCATTCTGACGCTTTCTGTTCCCCGCTGTCTCTGCAGGAATATATCATTCTGACGCTCTCTCTGTTCCCCGCTGTCTCTGCAGGAATATATCATTCTGACGCTCTCTCTGTTCCCCGCAGTCTCTGCAGGAATACATCATTCTGACGCTCTCTCTGTTCCCCGCTGTCTCTGCAGGAATATATCATTCTGACGCTCTCTCTGTTTCCCGCTGTCTCTGCAGGAATATATCATTCTGACGCTCCCTCTCTGTTCCCCGCTGTCTCTGCAGGAATATATCATTCTGACGCTCTCTCTGTTCCCCGCTGTCTCTGCAGGAATATATCATTCTGACGCTCTCTCTCTGTTCCCCGCTGTCTCTGCAGGAATATATCATTCTGACGCTCTCTGTTCCCCGCTGTCTCTGCAGGAATATATCATTCTGACGCTCTCTGTTCCCCGCTGTCTCTGCAGGAATATATCATTCTGACGCTCTCTCTCTGTTCCCCGCTGTCTCTGCAGGAATATATCATTCTGACGCTCTCTCTCTGTTCCCCGCTGTCTCTGCAGGAATATATCATTCTGACGCTCTCTCTCTCTGTTCCCCGCTGTCTCTGCAGGAATATATCATTCTGACGCTCTCTCTCTGTTCCCCGCTGTCTCTGCAGGAATATATCATTCTGACGCTCTCTCTGTCTGTTCCCCGCTGTCTCTGCAGGAATATATCATTCTGACGCTTTCTGTTCCCCGCTGTCTCTGCAGGAATATATCATTCTGACGCTCTCTCTCTCTGTTCCCCGCTGTCTCTGCAGGAATATATCATTCTGACGCTCTCTCTCTCTGTTCCCCGCTGTCTCTGCAGGAATATATAATTCTGACGCTCTCTCTCTGTTCCCCGCTGTCTCTGCAGGAATATATCATTCTGACGCTCTCTCTCTGTTCCCCGCTGTCTCTGCTCTCTGCAGGAATATATCATTCTGACGCTCTCTCTGTTCCCCGCTGTCTATGCAGGAATATATCATTCTGACGCTCTCTCTCTGTTCCCCGCTGTCTCTGCAGGAATATATCATTCTGACGCTCTCTCTGTTCCCCGCTGTCTCTGCAGGAATATATCATTCTGACGCTCTCTCTCTGTTCCCCGCTGTCTCTGCAGGAATATATCATTCTGACGCTCTCTGTTCCCCGCTGTCTCTGCAGGAATATATCATTCTGACGCTCTCTGTTCCCCGCTGTCTCTGCAGGAATATATCATTCTGACGCTCTCTCTGTTCCCCGCTGTCTCTGCAGGAATATATCATTCTGACGCTCTCTCTCTGTTCCCCGCTGTCTCTGCAGGAATATATAATTTTGACGCTCTCTCTCTGTTCCCCGCTGTCTCTGCAGGAATATATCATTCTGACGCGCTCTCTGTTCCCCGCTGTCTCTGCAGGAATATATCATTCTGACGCTCTCTCTCTGTTCCCCGCTGTCTCTGCAGGAATATATCATTCTGACGCTCTCTCTGTTCCCCGCAGTCTCTGCAGGAATATATCATTCTGACGCTCTCTCTGTTCCCCGCTGTCTCTGCAGGAATATATCATTCTGACGCTCTCTCTGTTCCCCGCTGTCTCTGCAGGAATATATCATTCTGACGCTCTCTCTGTTCCCCGCTGTCTCTGCAGGAATATATCATTCTGACGCTCTCTCTCTGTTCCCCGCTGTCTCTGCAGGAATATATCATTCTGACGCTCTCTCTCTGTTCCCCGCTGTCTCTGCAGGAATATATCATTCTGACGCTCTCTCTCTGTTCCCCGCTGTCTCTGCAGGAATATATCATTCTGACGCTCTCTCTCTGTTCCCCGCAGTCTCTGCAGGAATATATCATTCTGACGCTCTCTCTCTGTTCCCCGCTGTCTCTGCAGGAATATATCATTCTGACGCTCTCTCTCTGTTCCCCGCTGTCTCTGCAGGAATATATCATTCTGACGCTCTCTCTGTTCCCCGCAGTCTCTGCAGGAATATATCATTCTGACGCTCTCTCTGTTCCCCGCTGTCTCTGCAGGAATATATCATTCTGACGCTCTCTCTGTTCCCCGCTGTCTCTGCAGGAATATATCATTCTGACGCTCTCTCTGTTTCCCGCTGTCTCTGCAGGAATATATCATTCTGACGCTCCCTCTCTGTTCCCCGCTGTCTCTGCAGGAATATATCATTCTGACGCTCTCTCTGTTCCCCGCAGTCTCTGCAGGAATATATCATTCTGACGCTCTCTCTCTGTTCCCTGCTGTCTCTGCAGGAATATATCATTCTGACGCTCTCTCTCTCTGTTCCCCGCTGTCTCTGCAGGAATATATCATTCTGACGCTCTCTCTGTTCCCCGCTGTCTCTGCAGGAATATATCATTCTGACGCTCTCTCTGTTCCCCGCTGTCTCTGCAGGAATATATCATTCTGACGCTCTCTCTGTTCCCCGCTGTCTCTGCAGGAATATATCATTCTGACGCTCTCTCTGTTCCCCGCTGTCTCTGCAGGAATATATCATTCTGACGCTCTCTCTCTGTTCCCCGCTGTCTCTGCAGGAATATATCATTCTGACGCTCTCTCTCTGTTCCCCGCTGTCTCTGCAGGAATATATCATTCTGACGCTCTCTCTCTGTTCCCCGCTGTCTCTGCAGGAATATATCATTCTGACGCTCTCTCTCTGTTCCCCGCAGTCTCTGCAGGAATATATCATTCTGACGCTCTCTCTCTGTTCCCCGCTGTCTCTGCAGGAATATATCATTCTGACGCTCTCTCTCTGTTCCCCGCTGTCTCTGCAGGAATATATCATTCTGACGCTCTCTCTGTTCCCCGCAGTCTCTGCAGGAATATATCATTCTGACGCTCTCTCTGTTCCCCGCTGTCTCTGCAGGAATATATCATTCTGACGCTCTCTCTGTTCCCCGCTGTCTCTGCAGGAATATATCATTCTGACGCTCTCTCTGTTTCCCGCTGTCTCTGCAGGAATATATCATTCTGACGCTCCCTCTCTGTTCCCCGCTGTCTCTGCAGGAATATATCATTCTGACGCTCTCTCTGTTCCCCGCAGTCTCTGCAGGAATATATCATTCTGACGCTCTCTCTGTTCCCCGCTGTCTCTGCAGGAATATATCATTCTGACGCTCTCTCTCTGTTCCCCTGCTGTCTCTGCAGGAATATATCATTCTGACGCTCTCTCTCTGTTCCGCGCTGTCTCTGCAGGAATATATCATTCTGACGCTCTCTCTCTGTTCCCCGCTGTCTCTGCTCTCTGCAGGAATATATCATTCTGACGCTCTCTCTCTCTGTTCCCCGCTGTCTCTGCAGGAATATATAATTCTGACGCTGTCTCTATGTTCCCCGCTGTCTCTGCAGGAATATATCATTCTGACGCTCTCTCTCTCTGTTCCCCGCTGTCTCTGCAGGAATATATCATTCTGACACTCTCTCTGTTCCCCGCTGTCTCTGCAGGATTATATCATTCTGACGCTCTCTCTGTTCCCCGCTGTCTCTGCAGGAATATATCATTCTGATGCTCTCTCTGTTCCCCGCTGTCTCTGCAGGAATATATCATTCTGACGCTCTCTCTGTTCCCCGCTGTCTCTGCAGGAATATATCATTCTGACGCTCTCTCTCTGTTCCCCGCTGTCTCTGCAGGAATATATCATTCTGACGCTCTCTCTCTGTTCCCCGCTGTCTCTGCAGGAATATATCATTCTGACGCTCTCTCTCTGTTCCCCGCTGTCTCTGCAGGAATATATCATTCTGACGCTCTCTCTCTGTTCCCCGCTGTCTCTGCAGGAATATATCATTCTGACGCTCTCTCTCTGTTCCCCGCTGTCTCTGCAGGAATATATCATTCTGACGCTCTCTCTGTTCCCCGCTGTCTCTGCAGGAATATATCATTCTGCCGCACTCTCTCTGTTCCCCGCAGTCTCTGGAGGAATATATCATTCTGCCGCTCTCTCTCTGTTCCCTGCTGTCTCTGCAGGAATATATCATTCTGACGCTCTCTCTCTGTTCCCCGAAGTCTCTGCAGGAATATATCATTCTGACGCTCTCTCTCTGTTCCCCGCTGTCTCTGCAGGAATATATCATTCTGACGCTCTCTCTCTGTTCCCCGCTGTCTCTGCAGGAATATATCATTCTGACGCTCTCTCTGTTCCCCGCAGTCTCTGCAGGAATATATCATTCTGACGCTCTCTCTGTTCCCCGCTGTCTCTGCAGGAATATATCATTCTGATGCTCTCTCTGTTCCCCGCTGTCTCTGCAGGAATATATCATTCTGACGCTCTCTCTGTTTCCCGCTGTCTCTGCAGGAATATATCATTCTGACGCTCCCTCTCTGTTCCCCGCTGTCTCTGCAGGAATATATCATTCTGACGCTCTCTCTGTTCCCCGCAGTCTCTGCAGGAATATATCATTCTGACGCTCTCTCTGTTCCCCGCTGTCTCTGCAGGAATATATCATTCTGACGCTCTCTCTCTGTTCCCCTGCTGTCTCTGCAGGAATATATCATTCTGACGCTCTCTCTCTGTTCCGCGCTGTCTCTGCAGGAATATATCATTCTGACGCTCTCTCTCTGTTCCCCGCTGTCTCTGCTCTCTGCAGGAATATATCATTCTGACGCTCTCTCTCTCTGTTCCCCGCTGTCTCTGCAGGAATATATCATTCTGACGCTCTCTCTCTCTGTTCCCCGCTGTCTCTGCAGGAATATATCATTCTGACGCTCTCTCTCTCTGTTCCCCGCTGTCTCTGCAGGAATATATAATTCTGACGCTGTCTCTATGTTCCCCGCTGTCTCTGCAGGAATATATCATTCTGACGCTCTCTCTCTCTGTTCCCCGCTGTCTCTGCAGGAATATATCATTCTGACGCTGTCTCTATGTTCCCCGCTGTCTCTGCAGGAATATATCATTCTGACGCTCTCTCTGTCTGTTCCCCGCTGTCTCTGCAGGAATATATCATTCTGACGCTTTCTGTTCCCCGCTGTCTCTGCAGGAATATATAATTCTGACGCTCTCTCTCTGTTCCCCGCTGTCTCTGCAGGAATATATCATTCTGACGCTCTCTCTCTGTTCCCCGCTGTCTCTGCTCTCTGCAGGAATATATCATTCTGACGCTCTCTCTGTTCCCCGCTGTCTCTGCAGGAAGATATCATTCTGACGCTCTCTCTCTGTTCCCCGCTGTCTCTGCTCTCTGCAGGAATATATCATACTGACGCTCTCTCTGTTCCCAGCTGTCTCTGCAGGAAGATATCATACTGACGCTCTCGCTGTTCCCAGCTGTCTCTGCAGGAATATATCATATTGAGGCTCTCTCTGTTCCGCGCTGTCTCTGCAGGAATATATCATACTGACGCTCTCTCTCTGTTCCGCGCTGTCTCTGCAGGAATATATCATACAGACGCTCTCTCTGTTCCGCGCTGTCTCTGCAGGAATATATCATACTGACGCTCTCTCCTCCCAGCTGTCTCTGCAGGAATATATCATACTGACGCTCTCTCTGTTCCCAGCTGTCTCTGCAGGAATATATCATACTGACGCTCTCTCCTCCCAGCTGATCTAGCACTATTGATTTTATTTATATTGAATTCAAATTGACATGATCTCCCTCATTATGCATCTTTGCACTGAATGTTAGCAGATGACCCTATTTTGGACTGTCTGTAATTAGGACCGCACCCACCTCACTAGTTAGGTTATTATAGAGTATTTACTCAAACGTTTCATCTATTTTTGGAGGTAACAATTTCATAGTAATTTGGAAGTGAGCGCAGTCACGGGCAGCGCCTCTTTCTCCCTTTGTTTTTCTAGGAATATATCATTCTGACGCTCTCTCTGTTCCCAGCTGTCTCTCCAGGAATATATCATACTGACGCTCTCTGTTCCCAGCTGTCTCTCCAGGAATATATCATACTGACGCTCTCTGTTCCCAGCTGTCTCTCCAGGAATATATCATACCAACGCTCTCTGTTCCCAGCTGTCTCTGCAGGAATATATCATACAGACGCTCTCTCTGTTCCCCGCTGTCTCTGCAGGAATATATCATTCTGACGCTCTCTGTTCCCGCTGTCTCTGCAGGAATATATCATACTGACGCTCTCTCCTCCCAGCTGTCTCTGCAGGAAGATATCATACTGACGCTCTCTCCTCCCAGCTGTCTCTGCAGGAATATATCACACTGACGCTCTCTCCTCCCAGCTGTCTCTGCAGGAATATATCATACTGACGCTCTCTCCTCCCAGCTGATCTAGCACTATTGATTTTATTTATATTGAATTCAAATTGACATGATCTCCCTCATTATGCATCTTTGCACTGAATGTTAGCAGATGACCCTATTTTGGACTGCCTGTAATTAGGACCGCACCCACCTCACTAGTTAGGTTATTATAGAGCATTTACTCAACCCCGTTCCCAGCTGTCTCTGCAGGAATATATCATACTGACACTCTCTCTTCCTAGTGGTCTCTGCAGGAATATAGCATACTGAGGCTCTCTCTGTGCCCTGCTGTCTCTGCAGGAATATATCATACCGACGCTCTCTCTATTCCCCGCTGTCTCTGCAGGAATATATCATACTGACGCTCTCTCTCTCTGTTCCTCGCTGTCTGCAGGAATATATCATACTGACGCTGTCTCTACAGGAATATATTATACTGACACTCTCTCTGCAGGAATATATCATACTGACGCTCTCTCTGTTCCCCGCTGTCTCTGCAGGAATATATCATACTGACGCTCTCTCTGTTCCCAGCTGTCTCTGCAGGAATATATCATACTGACGCTCTCTCTCTCTCTGTTCCCCGCTGTCTCTGCAGGAATATATCATACTGACGCGGTCTCTACAGGAATATATTATACTGACACTCTCTCTGCAAGAATATATCATACTGACGCTCTCTCTCTCTGTTCCCCGCTGTCTCTGCAGGAATATATCATACTGACGCTCTCTCTGTTCCCAGCTGTCTCTGCAGGAATATATCATACTGACACTCTCTCTACAGGAATATATCATACTGACACTCTCTCTGCAGGAATATATCATACTGATGCTCTCTCTGTTCCCCACTGTCTCTGCAGGAATATATCATACTGACGCTCTCTCTGTTCCCCGCTGTCTCTATAAAAACAGAAAAGGGAGCGCAGAAGAAAAACTGAATCAATAAAAAAATGAAAGCCACTTTATAAACATAAAATAAATGGGTACAAATGTACATTATACATAAAACAATGTAACGTAGATCGCACGCTTCCCCCACACCGCGGATAGATGGAAATCCAGTCCTCTGTATAGGCAGATGACACACAGCACCGGAACGGCAGCCAAACACAGGAAACTGGCGCGGGAAGTCCTGAAACGGCACGGGAGCCGCTACGGAGCTTCAGCAGGGCACCCGTGGGTAACAGGAGGGCGGAGACGGGGCCGTGTCCTGACGTGTGATGTCACAACGTCCTACATATTGACAATAAATACCTCTACGCGTTTCGCGTAGGTTCCGCTTCTTCAGGGGTGTATCTAACGATCTGGGTACTGACCCCTCGGAGATGCACACTGCTGTGTTAATCCGATGGGCCATTAGCCTCTGCAGAAATGCACTGAAATGTACCCAGCATGTACCTGGCTAGTTTAAGGCAAGTTTAAGGCAAGTTTTAGAATACTCATTGGCTTGTCTGTAGTCGCACATGTATAAAACACCTATCACTACTGTTATCAATTGCTGTATAGTAAGCTAGTTTCAGACCCAGTGTAGTGTAATGTCAGAGTTGCTGATGCGCTCCGTACACACCCGACTCACATAATGATGTGATTGATGTGAGGAGAAAACGTCCCTGTAAACAGTGTGAACGGCTGTGTATCGTCTCTATCTCACAACAGCAAAGTCGATAGTGAATCCCACTTGCCTATGAGGATCACTAATACACCTTATAACTAGCTACTCCAAAGGACCCCCCTTCCTCTGGATGTCTTGATGATCAAGCACCTATTCTACTGTTTATTTACCCAGTATACTGTAGTACTCACACATTAGGGGATACTTTTTATGGGCAACCTGCCTGCAGTTACCTTTTGGTGTAACTTTATTTGCTTCATAGTACTTAGCTGGGACTTCAAGTAGTCTGGCAACCCTTATGCGCTCTAGTTTGGTTTTTAATTGTTATTTTTTGTTTATAGTTCAGATTTCAATAAAATGTTATTATTTTTGTTTATTAGTGTGCAATTCCGAGGGGTCTTTTCTCTTCTCGTGTTGTTCCTGTGCTTTAGCCCTGGTAGCACCTCTCTAGAAAGTAAATTTGCATCACACATTATTGGTTGAGCAGGGACCCTCCATTATCTGTTCCGATCTGGGTACTGCCCTCTATATACGGACAAGTATATTCCTATTGGTCCAGATCAATCAATCAGTGACCGAAAGTACTCTCATAACTAATGAACAATAAATTACTGCACAAACTTACAACATTTAAACAACAAACAAAAAATGTATGTACATGATTATCCTCATACGTATTGAATGATTAGAATATCCATAATTAATTCCTAATAAGGGGATCTACTCGCTGTCTGCAGGAATATATCATTCTGATGCTCACTCTGTGTAACGGGGCTGCTCGCCACAAACCAGGAAGGGACCACAGGGCAGAGGTGGGGATACTGAAACACTGACCTGGAGGGGGGGTCAGGAGGTGGGGAGGGTCAGGAGGTGGGGGAGGGGGGGTCAGTTGGTGGGGGGGAGAGTAAGGAGGTGGGGGAGTGGGGGTCAAGAGCCGGGGAAGGGAGGGGCAGGAGCCGAGGGGGGGGACAGGAGCTGGGGGACAGGGGATCAGGAGGCAGGGGTCAGGAAGAGGGGTAGGGGGTCAGAAGGCAAGGGAGGAGGGGCAGGAGGCAGGGGAGGTCAGGAGGCGGGTCAGGAGGTGGGGCATCAGGTGGAGTAGGGGGTCAGGAGGCGGGGAGGGGGTCAGGAGCCAGGGAAGCTGGGGTCAGGAGGTGGGGGAGGGGGATCAGTTGTAGGGGGTTAGAACATTAAAGTGACCGTGGTATAATACACATTAATTGAGCCGTGGGATCATTACACAGAAAAGGTTTTATTGCAAATAATTGTGACAGCCGTGGTGTGGCACAAACATGCCGTATTAGCCGTGGCACTCTCGGTGGCTGCTTGGCACAGAGCCTTACATAGGAATGATCATAGTACAGCATAGGAAGTGGGTGGGATGCCACTGAATGGGGAGAGGGTAATTAGAAGCTTCCCCCCTCCTCTCGAGACAGTAAAGCATCTCTCAGGGGCTGCTGCTGCTGCTGCTGAATACAGGGTTGAGTTGCTGAGTCACCCTAATGAAAGTCGTTCTGCGGCTCAGCTCCTTCAGTTTGGCGGCTCCCACGTAGGTGCAGGTGGAGCGGATCCCCCCCAGGATGTCTCGGATGGTATGTTCCACGTCCCCTCGGAAAGGGACTTCCACAGTCTTTCCCTCCGAGGCCCTGAGGAAAGGACAGAGGAGTGATGGGAGGGGGGAGTCAAAGGGGGTGTGCTCAACTGGGCTACCTCCCCCAAGTGATAAGGTCCCATCCCTTATGTATGTATATTTTTATAGCACACCTTGCTTTGCAATTACTAGAGAGTATAATAATACGGATGGGAGAAATGTGACATTTCACATTTACAATCTAACGGCCATGTGGGTAGACGAACAAGAACAGTAGGAACAGGTGAGTTTCCAGACGTGTTTTGAAGTTGCAGAGAAGGTGCTTGGTGGACATCGACATTGAGGGAGCCCCAGAGGTAGGGAGCAGCTGTGGAAGGGTTGGTAGACGTGCGAGCTGGGTGGTAAAGAGGAGACAGGCCAGAGCAGAGCGTAGAGAGCGAGTGGTGGCATAGTGAGAATGAAAGCTGGGAGTGATTCTTGGGAACTAATAACCCCCTGGGACTAGTTTTCTCTCTCTCCGTTACCCTGTTTTAAGGGGAGACTCTATTTCTCCAATAAGGTTTAAAGAACTAATTAATTTGTTTTAAACAATGTTCATGTATATATCTTCCCCTTTATACACTGTATCTTATGCTGTGGTTGATGCTTTTTATCTCTCATGTAGATTCTCCTGGCAGCCATTATGTGTTTCACATAGGAATCGGTTTGCTTTATATACAGTATATTAACAATTATGTATTATGTCATATCTGTGATTGCTTTTTATCTTATTGTAGCCGTTTGTATATTTGTTCTGTTGATTTCAGTATTATAAGTGTTTTTTGTAGTTTATTATTGTTCGTAAACTGTATTTTTAGTGGTAGCTGATTGGTTAGAATTGAACCAAACATAGCCGTACTAGTATTTTGACCTATCATACACTACTATACCCCTGAGGAAGTGACGTAAAATGAAACGCGTAGGGTCGGAGGTGAAGGCTATCTCGGAGAGGCTGTTTTCCATGTGTCAAGCTTGGTGCATATTTCCACTTACTGTGCTAGTGCCTGCTTTCCCCGACGAGCGCATCCGGTGTTTGAGACACACTACGGAGTGCATTGGCGGTATTGGGACGTATATCTGCCGACGTCCCTCACTGACTGGTAGCTGTGTGCAACCGTTGGATTTACTCGCTTATCTGCTGTGTTGTAAGTAGGATTCTGGTTTTACCACCAGATCTTCATCAACAAGCCGTAGCATTGTATGGAACTTTGTTGTTCTTTTATATAGATTTTTAATAAACTAGGTTAACTGTTTATACAGCTTGTGCTTGTTTCTATGTTATATGTTGTGTTTGTGTGTGTTGTTGGTTTGTCCTCGTTAGTGTTTGAGGTGTGTTGGCTTTTATTAGCAGTATACACTATGATTTTTCTGTCTGTTTGATTTCACATTCACGTGACGTCATCCACGGAGCTCCCAAGCAGGTCCAGGTGCACGGGATTGGATTACCTTACAAGGACTTCATGCCATCCATTTACTAGCACATCTGGACATTTGTTGTACTTTTCTCTCAAGGCGCCGGTCTGCATCTGTTTTCTGTATCACTTTTCGGTCAGTGTTTCCAGGCAGCCTTAGCTCGCTTATATGAGTATTCTCTGCACTCTTGTATTATTAGAGTACACTTAACAATATTGTTTATTAAGCTTAAGCGCTTTCTCCAAGCACCTTCTCTCCTTTTGAGAAATGAAAGCTGAGATATAAGAAGGGGTAGGGGAGTGGAGAGCCTTGTGTTGTAGTAAATGCAGAGTTTAATAGGGAGCCAGCAGTGTGGAAAGCTGCTAAGCAAGGAGGCTAGTGAGGGAACATTTGCAGTAGTCCAGATGGGATAGAATGAGGGCATGCATGAACACTGGAGTAGTAGAGAAAGAGAAAAATAGTTGTATATCAGCCAATGTTATGAGAAAGCAGCAAAAAAAATACTTGGGGAACTGGGTGGATTGTAGTGTTATTGACTGTGATGGTAAATTGTAATGTGGGGCTTGATCTAGGTGGGATTAGAAGCAGCTCAGTCTTTGATATATTGAGTTTGAGGCGTCTAGCTTCCATGGAAGATCAGAGGTCTGTGACACGGAGACCTGGGTCTGTACTATAGATCGGAGGCTTGTGGTGCATAGATGCAGTCGTGTCATCTGCATACAGGTGATACTTTAAGCCAAAAATAAGGTCAACAAGCGTGAGTGAGTGTTGGGAGAGAAATGAGCTGTCCCAGTACCGAGCCTGGGGGTGCACCAACACAAAGATCAACAGAGGAAGAAGAGGAGCTTTCACTAGATACACCTAAAGGAGCATTGAGGCAGGTAGCAAGAAAACCACTGGCTGTGTAATTACCGGTACTCAGCCACGCCCCCCGCGTGCTTCTGCATTGCGGTCTCTGAGCTCATCCCGTAAAACAGTTTATATTTCTTCCCGTTCTTCTCTATTGTTTCTCCTCCGGATTCCGTGTGGCCAGAGAGCATTCCTCCCAGCATCACAAAGTCTGCGCCGGCCCCTGCAACAAGACCCCCGTCACGTCACACAGCAACTAGGACCACCTGCCCACGATGTAACAACCAGCAGGAACACACCCACTCCCCCTTAAGGTCAGAGCAGGGACCGCCCGCCCCCCCCCCCCTCCCAATGTCACCAGCAGAAAAACCCTCCCAGCAACAGCATGGACCTCCCTATCAAATGTCACAGTGACAGCATGGACCCCCCATTCAGATGTCACAGTGACAGCATGGACCCCCCCTATCAGATGTCACATTGCCAGCATGGACCCACCTATCAGATGTCACAGTGACAGCATGGACCCCCCTATCAGATGTCATAGAGTCAGCATGGACCCCCCTATCAGATGTCACAGAGACAGCATGGACCCCCCTTTCGGATGTCAGATTGCCAGCATGGAACCCCCTATCAGATGTCACAGTGACAGCATGGACCCCCTGTCGGATGTCACATTGCCAGCATGGACCCCCTTGCCAGATGTAACAGTGCCAGCATGGACCCCCCCGTCGAACTTCACAGTGCCAGCATGGACCCCCCTGACAGATGTCACAGTGACAGCATGGACCTCCGACCATCTGAGTGTGGTTGTGATGTACTGTAGGAAACTTACCAAAAGCTTTGGCCACGTCCCCCGGGCAGCTGCACCCCCCGTCCTGAGAGCAGACAGGAAAACATGTCACCTTCCAGCCAATGCTACATCCTCTCCCCTCAGAGCCTTCCAACCAAGCCCTGGCTCCGCCTCCGATTCTCACTTCTAATCCTGTACCACACATGTGCACAGATAGTGTACACACACACCGGGCAAATCCAAATCATGGACACTGTTTAACTGTAAATGTCACAGGAAATACACACGGTTTCGTTCTCCAGAATACCATATTATTTAAAATCTGTCTCAATGGCGCAGATACTCATACAGTACAAAGCGCGCAGATACACATACAGATAATGTATATGTACACAAACACACACTTTTATATATAAATAAATATAGAACGACAATTTAAAAATAAAAAAAAACAAGTATCCTGACGTTTCGGTCCCTGAAGCGACCATCTTCAGTGGTGTTTTATGGATTGAATAAACACATTTTTCTTTAACATTTGTGAGTACCGACCGGTATTGAGTGTACCTTCCAATGGCGTAATCAAATGTAATCCAGTAGCATTAGGTAAAGTAGCACACTCCCAATCTGAACGGTTAATATTGGCATGTAAGGAATAAAGGTCCTTCAGCCTAATAATGTCTCTGTTCTGTGATTACATCGCTTCTTCCGACCCCAGGGGGGTACTGCCTGGCGTGCTGGATACCCTCCGTCCGGGCGTCAGAGTTGCTGGCGCTGGTTCTGATGTCACCGCCGGATCGACAGCGTCTCTGCCAAGCCTGCGTTGGCTGCTTCAGCCGACGTGTTTCATGGGGCTCCTCCTACTTCCTCAGGGGTATGCAGCGCAGCCAGACCGCAAGGCAGTAGTACCCCCGGGGTCGAAGGAAGCGACTTGCTCACAGAAGAGATGCACTATCAGGCTGCAGGACCTTTATACCTTACATGCACATTTTTAACAATTCAAATTGTGAGTGTGCAACTTCACCTTAGGTTACTTGATTACATTTCATTACGCCTTTGGAACACACCTCTGATGAAGTTACAAGCGTGGTGATGAAACGCGTAGGGTCATCACCTTTGTGAGTTCACTGCACATTATCTATCTTTGGAACGCTAAGCTTCCCATGAAAGGACAAGGTCAGTTTCTCCATCCACAAGTACACTACAGATAGCCTCTAACACAGGGGTGCACAAACTGGGGGGCGCAAGATTTTTCTGGTGGGGCACGGGCGGTTGCAGAGGCCCGCACTCTTTCCCAGGGCATTAAAATTAAATGCCGGGGGATCGCGTGAGGCCTCTGGAACCTAACTTACCTTGCTTCAGCCGGCGTCTGAAAGCGTCTCCATGGCAAGGCGGAGTCAAATGACGCCAGGGGGTCATGCGGCATGACGTCACACGCACGTTGCCATAGCAACGCAGTGTCAAATGACTCGGCGGGTCACGTGACCCCGCGCGTCATTTGACGCCGCACTGAGTGAAGGGGGGTGGGGCGCCAGCACCGGGGGAGAAGAGGCAGGGGGGAGCAGGAGCAAAAGTTTGCGCACCCCTGCTCTAACCAACACATGTACCGGGGTTACTGACAAGCGAGAGGTGGAATTTACTCTAAGGAGAGATAAAACCTCAGAGGGGGACGCAAGGATCTGCCACTTCCTCAGACTGATGTACGGTATATCAGCACATTTATCGTGGATGCATTATGAGAGAACATCTACCTTATTTGACACTTTCTATTAAAACATTTTACCCTATGGAGCCTGATAGGAAAAAGACTAGGGCGCTCCAATGGGACTCACAATAAGCGTGTGGTGGGCCGAAGCGATGTATAAAATGAATAAATGTATAAAAACAATACTGGCCCAGTGATGAATAAAGCAGCTCAACCCAGAGAGGCTCGTCCCACGGTCCTCGAATGGTATATGGAAAAGAAATAGGGGAGTGAAAGGGAAACACAATCAGGAATACAACACTTAGGAATGCAAGCTGGAATCAACCCCAAACAGCTGAATAGCTAAAGTGGAACATGCAAAGCTGCCAACACAGTAATGCTGGGGTGGGACATGCAATCTAAAAGCACTGACGTGTGGATGCACAGGGGTGGGTGCCAGGTAAACAACACTGCATGCCCCAGTGTGCTGTGATGTCAACACTGTGATGGGAAAAAAAGGTAATAAATATCTATATAAACTCACACGGCAATGTGTGTCTGTTCATATAAAGGTGTCTGTAACCCAGGATCTGGTAGCCTCGTCTCTCTGTATACTGGGACCCTCGTGGTGTGGCAGGCACCCATAGGAATGCAAGATGTCCAGGTATTGCAATTAAAACACAGGATTTATTACACACAAAATAAATGCTACAACGCACTCACATATAAAACAGACGTCGGTGCTCCTTTCTGCTTCATGCTAAAAGCTCCTCCGCCTACCGCGTCCGGTGTGCAGAGCTGGAGAATAGTGGTGATGGAGTCCTACGGAAGCCTGCTGGAGTCCAAAGAGTGAACTTTGCCCGAACAACGCGTTTCGTATCTCGCGATACTTTGTCAGGTTCGGCAATTTAGCGTGAACCAGCCCGGAGCAGAAAGGAGCACCGACGTCTGTTTTATATGTGAGTGCGTTATAGCATTTATTTTGTGTGTAATAAATCCTGTGTTTTAATTGCAATACCTGGACATCTTGCATTCCTATGGGTGCCTGACACACCACGAGGGTCCCAGTATACAGAGAGACGAGACTACCAGATCCTGGGTTACAGACACCTTTATATGAACAGACACGCATGGCCGTGTGAGTTTATATAGATATTTATTACCTTTTTTTCCCATCACAGTGTTGACATCACAGCACACTGGGGCAGTGTTGTTTACCTGGCACCCACCCCTGTGCATCCACACGTCAGTGCTTTTAGATTGCATGTCCCACCCCAGCATTACTGTGTTGGCAGCTTTGCATGTTCCACTCCAGCTATTCAGCTGTTTAGGATTGATTCCAGCTTGCATTCCTAAGTGTTGTATTCCTGATTTATTTCTGATTGTGTTTCCCTTGCGCTCCCCTATTTCTTTTCTATACACTATGGAGCCGTGCACTTATCTTTGAGATACATATATATGCACACACACATACCACAGCACGGTTGAGAGAACACCACGAAAACTGCCACGGAGCTCCCCATAGGAAACGTGGATGGCGGTAGAAGAAATGGCTGCCACCCACAGGACTTGGTATACAATGTAGAAAGTTTATTAAATCAATGTTTCGGTCCTGTACTGGCCCTTTGTCACGATAACCACTACCGACACCATAGATACCCTTGGTTGTGAAGCAGTCGTCCTGCTGCAGACTAAGTAACGTGATACGCCGGGAAAGAATATAGGTTCCCTTCGATTACTGCCACTACAATCACGTGAAAGATTGCACACTGAGCACGAATGTAAATGTTAGGGTATACAAATGCAATGAGGTATAAAGTTATAGAACGTGTATATACGGAGTAAGAAGTAACCATATTTATAGTACAAAAAGATGCAGATCAGATGCATCATGCACAGAAAATTACAATGTGCTTATTGGTATAGGGTAAGGAAGGAACTATAGGGTGTAATATATAGTAGAGGCAGTCGGATGCAGGGATGGTAGAGTTGTGTGAATTGTGTAAGCTTGCAGTCCTGATATCTGTATACATGAGAGGGCAGCATACTTACACCATCTGATTAAAGAGGTTGAAGAGAGTGAATGTGCGTGAGAGAGAGCATGTGAGTGAGAGAGAATGTGTGAGAGAGAATGTGTGTGAGAGTGAGAGAGAATGTGTGTGAGTGAGAGAAAGTGTGTGAGAGAAAATGTGTGAGTGAGAATGTGTGTGAGAGAGAATGTGTGACAGAAAATGTGTGAGTGAGAGAATGTGAGCGAGAGAGAATGTGTGAGAGAATGTGTGAGTGAGAGAGAATGTGTGTGAGTGAAAAAATGTGTGTAAGAGTGAGAGAGAATGTGTGAGTGAGAGAATGTGTGAATGAGAGAATGTGTGTGAATGAGAAAATGTGTGTAAGAGTGAGAGAGAATGTGTGAGTTAGAGAATGTGTGTGAGAGAGAATGTGTGAGTGAGAGAGAATGGGAGCGAGAGAGAATGTGTCAGAGAAAATGTGAGTGAGAGAGAATGTGTGTGAGTGAGAAAATGTGTGTAAGAGTGAGAGAGAATGTGTGAGTGAGAGAATGTGTGAATGAGAGAGAATGTGTGAGTGAGAATGGGTGAGAAAATATGTGTGAGTGAGAATGTGTGAGTGAGAATGTGTGAGTGAGAGAGAATGTGTGAGTGAGAGAGAATGTGTGAGTGAGAGGGAATGTGTGAGTGAGAGAGAATATGTGTAAGAGAATGTGTGAGTGAGAGAGAATGTGTAAGTGAGAGAGAATGTGTGAGTGAGAATGTGTGAGTGAGAGAATGTGTGAGAGTGTGATTGAGAGTATGAGTGAGTGCATGTGTGAGTGAGAGAGCACACGAGTGAGAGCGATCTAAAGCGGCCACTTAAGATCTTTCTATGGATAGATAAATGTTTAATCCGCACTCCGAGTGAATCAATTGGGTCGTAGAGCAATGACAAGTCATGCTCCCCGTGACCAGAACCGCAGCAGAACATGGCGGCAGTTGGTACTCACAACGGTAAGATGCAGAGGTGGGAGATCTGGTGAGATGCGGATTGAGAAGTACTTGAGGAAACCGCTCCTGCCGCACTCAGGATTGCCATAGTACTGCGCTTGACTGGATTTATTGATGCAGAGGGATGTTACAGTAACAGAAGTACAACGTTTCGGGATAACCCTTCGTCAGGTGCAGTATCAGTGGTAATAGTGTACACACAACTCTAGTAAACACCCTAAAAGTGACTGTGAAGCTCTTCCCTTTTAAATAAGAACAGCACCAAACATATTCATGACGTGAGTTAGTCACTTAGCAGATCTGCCGGGGTCTTGTTCAACCTGCTCTGTTGCATTTTGCAACCTATCTTGTGCATAACAGGTATGTAGACAAGACTAAGGTTGGTAAAGTTCATATATGTGATTGCCACAATAACACGTATGGTATACGGCGTTCAGAACCTGTCCAGCCTTTTTCTGCTTTCCTCACTGTTAGAACGTTTATTAGCAGAGGTCCACCTTAGTATCGGAGTTTGGAAAAGTAATTTTTCTAGTCCAGGGTTGAAGTGTCTCTAAGTGGCCACAGAGATATATCTATATAGATATTGATATCTATCATCATCATCTTCAGCCCTTGTCCGTCCACTGTTCGATGAAGCCTCCACAATGATCTTCCAGGTACTGCGGTTACACCCTCTCTTCCCCATGTTGCTCCAACAAATTTTCTGATTTTGAGTCCCATCTTTGTCCAACGATGGTCATTTCTTCATGCGATATGTCTGGTCCACCGCCATTTTTATTTTTTCGACTTGTTTGGTTTAGAACCCATTCATTCTTTTTCCTGTCTCTTTGGGTAATACCCAGCATGCATCTCTCCACACTTCTCCGCGTTGTCTGAGGCTTCTGAATTATCTTTGCATTTTGGGTCTAATTTCCCATCCGTACGTGAGCACGGGCAGGATATACTGGTCAAAAACTTTCCTTGAGGCACAGTGGAAAGTTCCCACGTAAGATGGTCTTGCTACTTCCAAATGCTCTTTGCCACCTTCATTCTCCTATTGACTTTATTACCAAGGTTCCCATCCATTGTTATTTACCGCCCAAGGTTAGACAGTCTACAACTTCTATTCATTTCAATATTTGCAGAGTTGACATATTTGTTAAACATCATCACTATGATCTGGCCGAGATTCATATGGAGGCCACTTTCTTACCCGGCTCGGCAAGTTCTCCGATTTGTTGATGGAGGTCTTTTGGACTTTGACAAAAATAACAATGTAATCTGCAAATCGTAGGTGACTCAAGTATTCGCTGTTGAATTGGGAGGGGGGGGGGGGAGAATGAATGTGTTGAACAATTCTTTGTGTTGCAGTGACAAGCTTTGGTGACTCATTGCGATTCATACAGCAGCCACTTTCTTACTCGCTTTGGCAAGGACTCTGATTTGTTGCTGGAGATCTTCGGGGCCGGTGGCAAAAATAACAATTGAAAGGGTGACGCTCGGGGAGTGCAGATCATTTAGAAGATATAAAAAGAAATGCATACATAGTGTAACAATTTTAATGTCCAGGGGGTACTGATGTGGTATCAATATTAAGTGGACAATGCTACTACTCACATGGCCATGTGAGCACGGAGTGCCTTGAAAGGTATCTTTAAGGACATCCCTTGGATCACCGCTGTTACCCCAGGATCTTGCAGTCAAGGGGTAAGTGACTGGCAGGTATGTATTCCTCCCCACGAGTGTGGCAGATGGTAACCCGCAGAAAGGTATATTGCACAGAGAGATGGATGAGTGTAAAAATATATTGATATAACAAAGATATAAGCAATCAAGCACTCGCATGCAGTGATGAAAAGCTCCGACAGAAAAATGTCTCGTGATCACGGGACCTGAGGAAGCATAGTTGTATGCGAAACGCATTGACTGGGAACGTGCTCATTTAGACTCCTGACAGCCACCGTAGCCAGTGTATGCGCTCGAGATCAGCTGTCTTTGCAAACCTGCTAGCCGGACGCAGCCATCTGAGGGTCGCTGAGCTGCCACGCTGTGGACGTTTATCTGTCGGAGCTTTTCATCACTGCATGCGAGTGCTTGATTGCTTTAATCTGTGTTATATAAAAATATTTTGACTCATCCATCTCTCTGTGCAATACACCTTTCTGTGGGTTACCATCTGCCACACTCGTGGGGAGGAATACACACCTGCCATTCACTTACCCCTTCACTGCAAGATCCTGGGGTAACAGCGGTGATCCGAGGGATGTCCTTAAAGATACCTTTCAAGGCACTCCGTGCTCACATGGCCATGTGAGTAGTAGCATTGTCCACTTAATATTGATACCACATCATTACTCCCTGGACTTTAAAATTGTTACACTATGTATACATTTCTTTTTATATCTTCTATATGATCTGCACTCCCGAGCGTCACCCTTTGAACTCTCAGGAGATCTAAGGAGGATCCTATTGGGTCGAGCAGCATTTCTATCAGTGTTTTGTATTATTACATTGGAGTTATTTTATTTCCCGCTATTCATCACTTTATTATAGAGCGCCTAGGTATTTTTTCTGCTCGCAAAAATAACAATGTCAGCTGCAGGTCGGAGGCGACTCAAATATTCACCCATGATTTCGATTCCTTTTTATTACCAATCCAATGTCTTGAACAATTATCCGCATTGCACTGACACGGCGTCTCCCTGCCGCACTCCCTTACTGATCCTGGTGACACGGCGTCTCCCTGCCGCACTCCCTTACTGATCCTGGTGACACGGCGTCTCCCTGCCGCACTCCCTTACTGATCCTGGTGACACGGTGTCTCCCTGCCGCACTCCCTTACTGATCCTGGTGACACGGCGTCTCCCTGCCACACTCCCTTACTGATCCTGGTGACACGGCGTCTCCCTGCCGCACTCCCTTACTGATCCTGGTGATACGGTGCCTCCCTACCGCACTGCCTTACTGATCCTGGTGACACGGTGTCTCCCTGCCGCACTCCCTTACTGATCCTGGTGACACGGCGTCTCCCTGCCACACTCCCTTACTGATCCTGGTGACACGGCGTCTCCCTGCCGCACTCCCTTACTGATCCTGGTGACACGGTGTCTCCCTGCCGCACTCCCTTACTGATCCTGGCGACAGTGTCTCTTTGCCGCACTCCCTTAGTGACCCTGGTGACACGGTGTCTCCCTGCCGCACTCCCTTAGTGACCCTGGTGACACGGTGTCTCCTTGCCGCACTCCCTTGCTGATCCTGGTGACACGGTGTCTCCTTGCCGCACTCCCTTACTGATCCTGGTGACAGTGTCTCCCTGCCACACTCCCTTACTGATCCTGGTGACACGGTGTCTCCTTGCCGCACTCCCTTGCTGATCCTGGTGACACGGTGTCTCCTTGCCGCACTCCCTTACTGATCCTGGTGACAGTGTCTCCCTGCCACACTCCCTTGCTGATCCTGGTGATACGGTGTCTCCCTGCCGCACTCCCTCGCTGATCCTGGTGACACAGTGTCTCCCTGCCGCACTCCCTTACTGATCCTGGTGACACGGTGTCTCCCTGCCGCACTCCCTTACTGATCCTGGTGACACGGCGTCTCCCTGCCGCACTCCCTTACTGATCCTGGTGACACGGCATCTCCCTGCCGCACTCCCTTACTGATCCTGGTGACATGGCGTCTCCCTGCCGCACTCCCTTACTGATCCTGGTGACACGGTGTCTCCCTGCCGCACTCCCTTACTGATCCTGGTGACACGGCATCTCCCTGCCGCACTCCCTTACTGATCCTGGTGACATGGCGTCTCCCTGCCGCACTCCCTTACTGATCCTGGTGACATGGTGTCTCCCTGCCGCACTCCCTTACTGATCCTGGTGACACGGTGTCCCCCTGCCGCACTCCCTCGCTGATCCTGGTGACACGGTGTCTCCCTGCCGCACTCCCTTACTGATCCTGGTGACACGGTGTCTCCCTGCCGCACTTCCTTACTGATCCTGGTGATACGGTGTCTCCCTGCCGCACTCCCTTGCTGATCCTGGTGACATTGTCTCTCCCTGCCGCACTCCCTTACTGATCCTGGTGACACGGTGTCTCCCTACCGCACTCCCTTGCTGATCCTGGTGACAGTGTCTCCCTGCCGCTCTCCCTTGCTGATCCTGGTGACACGGTGGCTCCCTGCCGCACTCCCTTGCTGATCCTGGTGACAGTGTCTCCCTGCCGCACTCCCTTGCTGATCCTGGTGACACGGTGTCTCCCTGCCGCACTCCCTTGCTGATCCTGGTGACAGTGTCTCCCTGCCGTACTCCCTTACTGATCCTGGTGACACAGTGTCTCCCTGCCGCGCTCCCTTACTGATCCTGGTGACAGTGTCTCCCTGCCGCACTCCCTTACTGATCCTGGTGACACAGTGTCTCCCTTCCGCACTCCCTTGCTGATCCTGGTGACAGTGTCTCCCTGCCGCACTCCCTTGCTGATCCTGGTGACACGGTGGCTCCCTGCCGCACTCCCTTGCTGATCCTGGTGACACGGTGTCTCCCTGCCGCACTCCCTTGCTGATCCTGGTGACAGTGTCTCCCTGTCACACTCCCAAACTGATCCTGGTGACACGGTGTCTCCCTGCCGCACTTCCTTACTGATCCTGGTGATACGGTGTCTCCCTGCCGCACTCCCTTACAGATCCTGGTGACACGGTGTCTTCCTGCCGCACTCCCTTACTGATCCTGGTGATACGGTGTCTCCCTGCCGCACTCCCTTACAGATCCTGGTGACACGGTGTCTCCCTGCCGCACTCCCTTACAGATCCTGGTGACACGGTGTCTCCCTGCCGCACTCCCTTACTGATCCTGGTGACAGTGTCTCCCTGTCACACTCCCATACTGATCCTGGTGACACGGTGTCTCCCTGCCGCACTTCCTTACTGATCCTGGTGATACGGTGTCTCCCTGCCGCACTCCCTTGCTGATCCTGGTGACATTGTCTCTCCCTGCCGCACTCCCTTACTGATCCTGGTGACACGGTGTCTCCCTACCGCACTCCCTTGCTGATCCTGGTGACAGTGTCTCCCTGCCGCACTCCCTTGCTGATCCTGGTGACACGGTGGCTCCCTGCCGCACTCCCTTGCTGATCCTGGTGACAGTGTCTCCCTGCCGCACTCCCTTGCTGATCCTGGTGACACGGTGTCTCCCTGCCGCACTCCCTTGCTGATCCTGGTGACAGTGTCTCCCTGCCGTACTCCCTTACTGATCCTGGTGACACAGTGTCTCCCTGCCGCGCTCCCTTACTGATCCTGGTGACAGTGTCTCCCTGCCGCACTCCCTTACTGATCCTGGTGACACAGTGTCTCCCTGCCGCACTCCCTTGCTGATCCTGGTGACAGTGTCTCCCTGCCGCACTCCCTTGCTGATCCTGGTGACACGGTGGCTCCCTGCCGCACTCCCTTGCTGATCCTGGTGACACGGTGTCTCCCTGCCGCACTCCCTTGCTGATCCTGGTGACAGTGTCTCCCTGCCGCACTCCCTTGCTGATCCTGGTGACACGGTGTCTCCCTGCCGCACTCCCTTGCTGATCCTGGTGACACAGTGTCTCCCTGCCGCACTCCCTTACTGATCCTGGTGACACGGTGTCTCCCTGCCGCACTCCCTTACTGATCCTGGTGACACGGTGTCTCCCTGCCGCACTCCCTTACTGATCCTGGTGACACGATGTCTCCCTGCCGCACTCCCTTGCTGATCCTGGTGACACGGTGTCTCCCTGCCGCACTCCCTTACTGATCCTGGTGACACGGGGTCTCCCTGTCACACTCCCTTACTGATCCTGGTGACACGGTGTCTCCCTGCCGCACTCCCTTACTGATCCTGGTGACACGGTGTCTCCCTGCCGCACGCCCTTACTGATCCTGGTGACACGGTGTCTCCCTGCCGCTCTCCCTTGCTGATCCTGGTGACACGGTGGCTCCCTGCCGCACTCCCTTGCTGATCCTGGTGACAGTGTCTCCCTGCCGCACTCCCTTGCTGATCCTGGTGACACGGTGTCTCCCTGCCGCACTCCCTTGCTGATCCTGGTGACAGTGTCTCCCTGCCGTACTCCCTTACTGATCCTGGTGACACAGTGTCTCCCTGCCGCGCTCCCTTACTGATCCTGGTGACAGTGTCTCCCTGCCGCACTCCCTTACTGATCCTGGTGACACAGTGTCTCCCTTCCGCACTCCCTTGCTGATCCTGGTGACAGTGTCTCCCTGCCGCACTCCCTTGCTGATCCTGGTGACACGGTGGCTCCCTGCCGCACTCCCTTGCTGATCCTGGTGACACAGTGTCTCCCTGCCGCACTCCCTTGCTGATCCTGGTGACAGTGTCTCCCTGTCACACTCCCAAACTGATCCTGGTGACACGGTGTCTCCCTGCCGCACTTCCTTACTGATCCTGGTGATACGGTGTCTCCCTGCCGCACTCCCTTACAGATCCTGGTGACACGGTGTCTTCCTGCCGCACTCCCTTACTGATCCTGGTGATACGGTGTCTCCCTGCCGCACTCCCTTACAGATCCTGGTGACACGGTGTCTCCCTGCCGCACTCCCTTACAGATCCTGGTGACACGGTGTCTCCCTGCCGCACTCCCTTACTGATCCTGGTGACAGTGTCTCCCTGTCACACTCCCATACTGATCCTGGTGACACGGTGTCTCCCTGCCGCACTTCCTTACTGATCCTGGTGATACGGTGTCTCCCTGCCGCACTCCCTTGCTGATCCTGGTGACATTGTCTCTCCCTGCCGCACTCCCTTACTGATCCTGGTGACACGGTGTCTCCCTACCGCACTCCCTTGCTGATCCTGGTGACAGTGTCTCCCTGCCGCACTCCCTTGCTGATCCTGGTGACACGGTGGCTCCCTGCCGCACTCCCTTGCTGATCCTGGTGACAGTGTCTCCCTGCCGCACTCCCTTGCTGATCCTGGTGACACGGTGTCTCCCTGCCGCACTCCCTTGCTGATCCTGGTGACAGTGTCTCCCTGCCGTACTCCCTTACTGATCCTGGTGACACAGTGTCTCCCTGCCGCGCTCCCTTACTGATCCTGGTGACAGTGTCTCCCTGCCGCACTCCCTTACTGATCCTGGTGACACAGAGTCTCCCTGCCGCACTCCCTTGCTGATCCTGGTGACAGTGTCTCCCTGCCGCACTCCCTTGCTGATCCTGGTGACACGGTGGCTCCCTGCCGCACTCCCTTGCTGATCCTGGTGACACGGTGTCTCCCTGCCGCACTCCCTTGCTGATCCTGGTGACAGTGTCTCCCTGCCGCACTCCCTTGCTGATCCTGGTGACACGGTGTCTCCCTGCCGCACTCCCTTGCTGATCCTGGTGACACAGTGTCTCCCTGCCGCACTCCCTTACTGATCCTGGTGACACGGTGTCTCCCTGCCGCACTCCCTTACTGATCCTGGTGACACGGTGTCTCCCTGCCGCACTCCCTTACTGATCCTGGTGACACGATGTCTCCCTGCCGCACTCCCTTGCTGATCCTGGTGACACGGTGTCTCCCTGCCGCACTCCCTTACTGATCCTGGTGACACGGGGTCTCCCTGTCACACTCCCTTACTGATCCTGGTGACACGGTGTCTCCCTGCCGCACTCCCTTACTGATCCTGGTGACACGGTGTCTCCCTGCCGCACGCCCTTACTGATCCTGGTGACACGGTGTCTCCCTGCCGCACTCCCTTACTGATCCTGGTGACACGGTGTCTCCCTGCTGCACTCCCTTGCTGATCCTGGTGACACGGTATCTCCCTGCCGCACTCCCTTGCTGATCCTGGTGACACGGTATCTCCCTGCCGCACTCCCTTGCTGATCCTGGTGACAGTGCCCTGCCGCACTCCCTTGCTGATCCTGGTGACACGATATCTCCCTGCCGCACTCCCTTGCTGATCCTGGTGACACGGTGTCTCCCTGCCGCACTCCCTTGCTGATCCTGGTGACACGGTGTCTCCCTGCCGCACTCCCTTACTGATCCTTATGTTTCTTTTATCTTCAAGTAATCTAATGTCTGATATGGCACTCTCATAAATGTTCCATATAATACCAATGTACGCTTGAACACTTTGCCTTCTTAATGCATTTAAAACCTTTGAGTAATATTTAATGTTGCTATAAAGTAATAGAGAAATATCTTCTGATTTTCCTTTTGAACCACTACAATTTGTGCCGAGTCTTTGAGAGACAGAGGAAATGTTTTTTAAGAAGTCCTATGTTTGCTGGTTTCCTGAATAGACAATGCAATCCTACGCAACAGAAGTCTTTTTACACCCTGCCAGTTCCACTAATTGTCTTACAAGATAAGGAATAAGGTATACAATAGGATACAGCTTATCTACATGATACAAGACTACCCTTACTGATAAAGACATGCCACCAGAAGATATTACAGTTTCGTGATCAACAGCGACATCTACAGGAGCTTGTCGGTATACTGCAGATATTACATGACAGATACTGTATTTATGTATGTATGTCTTTATTTATATAGCGCCATTAATGTACACAGCGCTTCACAGCAGTAATACTGTACACATGACAATCATATAAATAACAAATAATACAAATACATACTGAGAAGAAGTGCTTCAGACATAAAAGTGACACTTAGGAAAAGGAGTCCCTGCTCCGAAAAGCTCACAATCTAATTGATAGGTAGGAAGAACGTACAGAGACAGTAGGAGGGCGTTCTGGTAAGTGCGTCTTCAAGGGGCCACGGTTGATGGGTGAGGTGTCAAGTATCAGCCACAGAGCTGCTCATATGCTTAGATAAGGAGGTGTGTTTTAAGATTGGTCTTAAAGGTGGATAGAGAGGGTGATAGTCGGGTACTGAGGGGAAGGGCATTCCAGAGGTGTGGGACAGAGAGTGAGACAGGTTTAAGGCGGGAGAGGGCTTTAGACACAAAGGGGATAGAGAGAAGACATCCTTGGGCGGATCGCAAGAGTCGGGATGGTGCATAGCGAGAAATTAGGGCTGAGATGTAAGGAGGGGCAGAAGAGTGTAAAGCTTTAAAAGTGAGGAGGAGAATTGAGTGCAAGATGCGGGATTTGATAAGAAGCCAGGTGAGGGATTTCAGCAGGGGAGACGCGGAGACAGATTTAGGAAAGAGTAGAGTGATTCTGGCAGCAGCGTTTAGGATAGATTGTAGGGGAGACAGGTGAGAGACAGGAGGGCCGGACAGCAGGAAGTTACAGTAATCGAGACGGGAGAGAATGAGGGCCTGAGTCAGAGTTTCAGCATTTGAGCAACAGAGGAAAGGCGTATCTTTGTAATACTGGGGAGGAAAAAGCGATAGGTTTTTGCTACCTTTTGAATGTGAGAGAATGTGAGAGGAGAATGTGAGAGAGGAGCCGAGTGTGACCCCTAGGCAGCGTGCTTGGGCTACTGGGTGAATGATCGTAGTTCCAACAGTAATGTGGAAGGAGGTAGTAGGGCCAGGTTTGAGAGGAAATATGAGTAGCTCAGTTTTTGACATGTTGAGTTTAAGGCGGCGGAGGGCCATCCAGGATGATATAGCAGAGTGACAATCAGAAACTTTGGTCTGTACAGCAGGTGTAAGGCCAGGGGTTGAAAAGTACATTTGTGTGTCATCGGCATAGAGGTGATATTTGAACCCAAGAGATGTGATTAGGTCACCTAGAGAGAGTGTGTAAAGAGAAAAGAGACGTGGTCCCACGACAGAGAGGTCGGTAGGGGAGGAGGTGTTAGCAAAAGAAACACTGAAAGTACGATGGGAGAGGTAGGATGAGATCCGGGATAGAGCTTTGTTACAAATACCAAGAGTATGGAGAATGTGAAAGAGAAGAGGGTGGTCCACAGTATCAACTGCTGCTGAGAGGTCGAGTAATATGAGCAGATTGTAATGACCTCTGTCTTTGGCAGCATGTAGGTCATTTGTTATTTTAGTGAGGGCTGTTTCAGTGGAGTGAGCAGTGCGGAAGCCAGATTGTAGAGGGCTAGGAGAGAATAGGTGGTGAGAAAATGGAGCAAGCGAGAGAATACAAAACGTTCAAGGAGTTTAGAGACAAAAGGCAGGAGGGAGACAGGACTATAGTCAGAAAGACAGAGAGGGTCAAGCTTGCTGTTTTTGAGTAATAGTATAACTGTTGCAAGTTGGACGGAGGAGGGAAAGGTACCAGAGTAGAGGGAGGATTTCAAAATGTGCGAGTTTAGGGATTAGAGTGGGACCAAGAGGTTTTAGGAGATGGGAGGTAATGGGGTCAAGTGGGCAAGTGGTAGAGGGAGAAGAGGAGATCAGCAATGATACATCCTCCACAAGCGGAAATAAAGTTGAGGAAGGCAGGAGGAGAGTTAGGCTACACTTATAGTGCCGGCAACGGCACTATTATAAAATCAAATTGAGATGACTTACAGCGATTGAGACCAAGCCGTCGCGTTGAGAGAGGAGAGGGGAAAGCTTAAAGTGGAATCAAAAGCTGGTAGGTTAATAGAGCGCAGGTCCCTGCAGAAACAAGGGGTAGGTGGAGGTGGAGAAGGGGAGAAGTGAGAGAGGGAAAATGAGGTGATGGTCAGAGAGAGGAAAGGGGGAAATGGAGAAATCAGAGAGAAAAGTTTTTAGTGAAAAACAGGTCTAGGTAGTGGCCATCCTTGTGGGTGCTGGCTGCAGTCCAATGTTGAAGGCCAAAAGAAGAGGTTAGAGAGAGCAAGCGGGAAGCCCAAGGGACAGCGGGGCCATCAATATATTGACCTTATTGGCTGGGACTGTTCTCATGGTGTGGGTGTGGCGTTTTTAGGGATAGTATAAGTACTATAGTTCAGTATGTGTGCGTTCCTCAGGGGAAAAGTGCTTTAAAAGATCTTGTCCAGTTCACACAAAGGACAAGGCTATACTACACCTGTATTATATATTGAGCCTATTAAAGTGAAGTTGCTCGAAGAACAACTCCGTGTCAGAATTCACCTTCTTTCAAAACCGCTGGAGGTGGAGACAGAATCAAATGCTTTTTGGTAATCTACAAATCCTAAGCGGAGTGGTAAATTGGATTCATTACTTTGGGAAATCACTTCTTGTACAGGCATACCCCGCATTAACGTACGCAATGGGACCGGAGCATGTATGTAAAGCGAAAATGTACTTAAAGTGAAGCACTACCTTTTCCCCACTTATCGATGCATGTACCGTACTGCAATCATCATATACGTACATAACTGATGTAAATAACGCATGTGTAACAGGCTCTATAGTCTCCCTGCTTGCGCACAGCTTCGGTACAGGTAGGGAGCTGGTATTGCTGTTCAGGACGTGCTGACAGGCGCATGCGTGAGCTGCCGTTTGCCTATTGAGCGAGATGTACTTACTCGCGAGTGTACTTAAAGTGAGTGTCCTTAAACCGGGGTATGCCTGTACTACTTAGATGTCATCCATTGTGTTATATCCACTGCGAAATCCCGCTTGTTCTCTAGTCTGGGCACAGTCCAGAGCCTGCTGCAGCCAACTAGTGAACTTTGTAAGGTCTTGTAAATGATTGGAAGTAGACTGGTCTGCAATTCTTGATGTCTTCCTTGTCTCCTTTCTTGGGGATGAGGATAACTATGGCATTACCCCATTGTTCTGGGATTTACCTGTTCTATAAACTGCATGTACACAGATTTGCGAGGATTTTCTCTACTTCTTTCAAGATTTCAGTTGTAATTCCCTCTTCCCCGGGTGCTGTCCCATCCTTCATGCATTTTATTGCCTTTGCCACTTCTTCTAGAAGGACCTGATGGGATGCCTGGTTCATCATTGGTGGTTTCTCCTCGCTCTTCCTCTGTTGGATTATGCCTGGTGTTGTGTGTGTTCCCATACAATTTCATGTAGAAGTCTTCAACTCTCTTTATGATAAGTGCACGGCCCTTTACTGTTTGAGTGCAACCATAAGTCGCTGCTTCATCTTCATTAAGCTATTATTATCTTCCATAGTCTTCCTCACCATATCACAGTTACATTTTCTTACACTTTCAGTTGTACTTTTATCACACAGCTCTGTATATTCAGTTATACGGTTGGGGATCGCACAGCTCTGTATATTCAGTTATACGTTTGGGGATCGCACAGCTCTGTATATTCAGTTATACGTTTGGGGATCGCCTCCCACAGCTCTGTATATTCAGTTATACGTTTGGGGATCGCACAGTTCTGTATATTCAGTTATACGTTTGGGGATCGCACAGCTCTGTATATTCAGTTATACGTTTGGGGATCGCACAGCTCTGTATATTCAGTTATACGTTTGGGGATCGCACAGCTCTGTATATTCAGTTATACGTTTGGGGATCGCACAGCTCTGTATATTCAGTTATACGTTTGGGGATCGCACAGCTCTGTATATTCAGTTATACGTTTCGGGATCGCACAGCTCTGTATATTCAGTTATACGTTTGGGGATCGCACAGCTCTGTATATTCAGTTATACGTTTGGGGAGCGCACAGCTCTGTATATTCAGTTATACGTTTGGGGAGCGCACAGCTCTGTATATTCAGTTATACATTTGGGTTATCGCACAGCTCTGTATATTCAGTTATACGTTTGGGGATCGCACAGCTCTGTATATTCAGTTATACGTTTGGGGATCGCACAGCTCTGTATATTCAGTTATACGTTTGGGGATCGCACAGCTCTGTATATTCAGTTATACGTTTGGGGATCGCACAGCTCTGTATATTCAGTTATACGTTTCGGGATCGCACAGCTCTGTATATTCAGTTATACGTTTGGGGATCGCACAGCTCTGTATATTCAGTTATACGTTTGGGGATCGCACAGCTCTGTATATTCAGTTATACGTTTGGGGATCGCACAGCTCTGTATATTCAGTTATACGTTTCGGGATCGCACAGCTCTGTATATTCAGTTATACGTTTGGGGATCGCACAGCTCTGTATATTCAGTTATACGTTTGAGGATCGCACAGCTCTGTATATTCAGTTATACGTTTGGGGAGCGCACAGCTCTGTATATTCAGTTATACGTTTGGGGATCGCACAGCTCTGTATATTCAGTTATACGTTTGGGGATCGCACAGCTCTGTATATTCAGTTATACGTTTGGGGATCGCACAGCTCTGTATATTCAGTTATACGTTTGGGGAGCGCACAGCTCTGTATATTCAGTTATACGTTTGGGCATCGCACAGCTCTGTATATTCAGTTATACGTTTGGGGAGCGCACAGCTCTGTATATTCAGTTATACGTTTGGGGATCGCACAGCTCTGTATATTCAGTTATACGTTTGGGGATTGCACAGCTCTGTATATTCAGTTATACGTTTGGGGATTGCACAGCTCTGTATATTCAGTTATACGTTTGGGGATCGCACAGCTCTGTATATTCAGTTATACGTTTGGGGATCGCACAGCTCTGTATATTCAGTTATACGTTTGGGGATTGCACAGCTCTGTATATTCAGTTATACGTTTGGGGATCGCACAGCTCTGTATATTCAGTTATACGTTTGGGGATCGCACAGCTCTGTATATTCAGTTATACGTTTGGGGATTGCACAGCTCTGTATATTCAGTTATACGTTTGGGGATTGCACAGCTCTGTATATTCAGTTATACGTTTGGGGAGCACACAGCTCTGTATATTCAGTTATACGTTTGGGGATTGCACAGCTCTGTATATTCAGGTATACGTTTGGGGAGCGCACAGCTCTGTATATTCAGTTATACGTTTGGGGATCGCACAGCTCTGTATATTCAGTTATATGTTTGGGGGTCGCACAGCTCTGTATATTCAGTTATATGTTTGGGGGTCGCACAGCTCTGTATATTCAGGTATACGTTTGGGGATCGCACAGCTCTGTATATTCAGTTATACGTTTGGGGATCGCACAGCTCTGTATATTCAGTTATACGTTTGGGGATCGCACAGCTCTGTATATTCAGTTATATGTTTGGGTTATCGCACAGCTCTGTATATTCAGTTATACGTTTGGGGATCGCACAGCTCTGTATATTCAGTTATACGTTTGGGGAGCGCACAGCTCTGTATATTCAGTTATATGTTTGGGGGTCGCACAGCTCTGTATATTCAGGTATACGTTTGGGGATCGCACAGCTCTGTATATTCAGTTATACGTTTGGGGATCGCACAGCTCTGTATATTCAGTTATACGTTTGGGGAGCGCACAGCTCTGTATATTCAGTTATACGTTTGGGGAGCGCACAGCTCTGTATATTCAGTTATACGTTTGGGGATCGCACAGCTCTGTATATTCAGTTATATGTTTGGGTTATCGCACAGCTCTGTATATTCAGTTATACGTTTGGGGATCGCACAGCTCTGTATATTCAGTTATACGTTTGGGGAGCGCACAGCTCTGTATATTCAGTTATACGTTTGGGGGTCGCACAGCTCTGTATATTCAGTTATACGTTTGGGGATCGCACAGCTCTGTATACTCAGTTATACGTTTGGGGAGCGCACAGCTCTGTATATTCAGTTATACGTTTGGGGATCGCACAGCTCTGTATATTCAGTTATACGTTTGGGGAGCGCACAGCTCTGTATATTCAGTTATACGGTTGGGGATCACACAGCTCTGTATATTCAGTTATACGTTTGGGGAGCGCACAGCTCTGTATGTTCAGTTATACGTTTGGGGATCGCACAGCTCTGTATATTCAGTTATACGTTTGGGGATCGCACAGCTCTGTATATTCAGTTATACGTTTGGGGATCGCACAGCTCTGTATATTCAGTTATACGTTTGGGGATCTCACAGCTCTGTATATTCAGTTATACGTTTGGGGAGCGCACAGCTCTGTATATTCAGTTATACGTTTGGGGATCACACAGCTCTGTATATTCAGTTATACGTTTGGGGAGCGCACAGCTCTGTATATTCAGTTATACGTTCGGGGATCGCACAGCTCTGTATATTCAGTTATACGTTTGGGGATCGCACAGCTCTGTATATTCAGTTATACGTTTGGGGATCGCACAGCTCTGTATATTCAGTTATACGTTTGGGGGTCTCACAGCTCTGTATATTCAGTTATACGTTTGGGGAGCGCACAGCTCTGTATATTCAGTTATACTTTTGGGGATCGCACAGCTCTGTATATTCAGTTATACGGTTGGGGATCACACAGCTCTGTATATTCAGTTATACGTTTGGGGATCGCACAGCTCTGTATATTCAGTTATACGTTTGGGGGTCTTACAGCTCTGTATATTCAGTTATACGGTTGGGGATCGCACAGCTCTGTATATTCAGTTATACGTTTGGGGATCACACAGCTCTGTATATTCAGTTATACGTTTGGGGATCGCACAGCTCTGTATATTCAGTTATACGTTTGGGGGTCTCACAGCTCTGTATACTCAGTTATACGTTTGGGGAGCGCACAGCTCTGTATATTACATTATACGTTTGGGGATCGCACAGCTCTGTATATTCAGTTATATGTTTGGGGATCGCACAGCTCTGTATATTCAGTTATACGTTTGGGGAGCGCACAGCTCTGTATATTCACTTATACGTTTGAGGATCACACAGCTCTGTATATTCAGTTATACGTTTGGGGAGCGGCCAGCTCTGTATATTCACTTATACGTTTGGGGATCGCACAGCTCTGTATATTCAGTTATACGTTTGGGGATCGCACAGCTCTGTATATTCAGTTATACGTTTGGGGATCGCACAGCTCTGTATATTCAGTTATACGTTTGGGGATCGCACAGCTCTGTATATTCAGTTATACGTTTGGGGATCGCACAGCTCTGTATATTCAGTTATACGTTTGGGGATCGCACAGCTCTGTATATTCAGTTATACGTTTGGGGATCGCACAGCTCTGTATATTCAGTTATACGTTTGGGGATCGCACAGCTCTGTATATTCAGTTATACGTTTGGGGATCGCACAGCTCTGTATATTCAGTTATACGTTTGGGGATCGCACAGCTCTGTATATTCAGTTATACGTTTGGGGATCGCACAGCTCTGTATATTCAGTTATACGTCTGGGGAGCGCACAGCTCTGTATATTCAGTTATACGTTTGGGGATCGCACAGCTCTGTATATTCAGTTATACGTTTGGGGGTCGCAGGAGCTCTGTATATTCAGTTATACGTCTGGGGATCGCACAGCTCTGTATATTCAGTTATACGTCTGGGGAGCGCACAGCTCTGTATATTCAGTTATACGTTTGGGGAGCGCACAGCTCTGTATATTCAGTTATATGTTTGGGGAGCGCACAGCTCTGTATATTCAGTTATACGTTTGGGGATCGCACAGCTCTGTATATTCAGTTATACGTTTGGGGAGCGCTCTGCTCTGTATATTCAGTTATACGTTTGGGGGTCTCACAGCTCTGTATACTCAGTTATACGTTTGGGGAGCGCACAGCTCTGTATATTACATTATACGTTTGGGGATCGCACAGCTCTGTATATTCAGTTATATGTTTGGGGATCGCACAGCTCTGTATATTCAGTTATACGTTTGGGGAGCGCACAGCTCTGTATATTCACTTATACGTTTGAGGATCACACAGCTCTGTATATTCAGTTATACGTTTGGGGAGCGGCCAGCTCTGTATATTCACTTATACGTTTGGGGATCGCACAGCTCTGTATATTCAGTTATACGTTTGGGGATCGCACAGCTCTGTATATTCAGTTATACGTTTGGGGATCGCACAGCTCTGTATATTCAGTTATACGTTTGGGGATCGCACAGCTCTGTATATTCAGTTATACGTTTGGGGATCGCACAGCTCTGTATATTCAGTTATACGTTTGGGGATCGCACAGCTCTGTATATTCAGTTATACGTTTGGGGATCGCACAGCTCTGTATATTCAGTTATACGTTTGGGGATCGCACAGCTCTGTATATTCAGTTATACGTTTGGGGATCGCACAGCTCTGTATATTCAGTTATACGTCTGGGGAGCGCACAGCTCTGTATATTCAGTTATACGTTTGGGGATCGCACAGCTCTGTATATTCAGTTATACGTTTGGGGGTCGCAGGAGCTCTGTATATTCAGTTATACGTCTGGGGATCGCACAGCTCTGTATATTCAGTTATACGTCTGGGGAGCGCACAGCTTTGTATATTCAGTTATACGTTTGGGGAGCGCACAGCTCTGTATATTCAGTTATATGTTTGGGGAGCGCACAGCTCTGTATATTCAGTTATACGTTTGGGGATCGCACAGCTCTGTATATTCAGTTATACGTTTGGGGAGCGCTCTGCTCTGTATATTCAGTTATACGTTTGGGGATCGCACAGCTCTGTATATTCAGTTATACGTTTGGGGATCGCACAGCTCTGTATATTCAGTTATATGTTTGGGGATCGCACAGCTCTGTATATTCAGTTATATGTTTGGGGATAGCACAGCTCTGTATATTCAGTTATACGTTTGGGGATCGCACAGCTCTGTATATTCAGTTATACGTTTGGGGAGCGCACTGCTCTGTATATTCAGTTATACGTTTGGGGATCGCACAGCTCTGTATATTCAGTTATACGTTTGGGGATCGCACAGCTCTGTATATTCAGTTATACGTTTGGGGATCGCACAGCTCTGTATATTCAGTTATACGTTTGGGGATCGCACAGCTCTGTATATTCAGTTATACGTTTGGGGATCGCACAGCTCTGTATATTCAGTTATACGTTTGGGGATTGCACAGCTCTGTATATTCAGTTATACGTTTGGGGATCGCACAGCTCTGTATATTCAGTTATACGTTTGGGGAGCGCACAGCTCTGTATATTCAGTTATACGTTTGGGGAGCGCACAGCGCTGTATATTCAGTTATACGTTTGGGGAGCGCACAGCTCTGTATATTCAGTTATACGTTTGGGGATCGCACAGCTCTGTATATTCAGTTATACGTTTGGGGATCGCACAGCTCTGTATATTCAGTTATACGTTTGGGGATCGCACAGCTCTGTATATTCAGTTATACGTTTGGGGATCGCACAGCTCTGTATATTCAGTTATACGTTTGGGGATCGCACAGCTCTGTATATTCAGTTATACGTTTGGGGATCGCACAGCTCTGTATATTCACTTATACGTTTGGGGATCGCACAGCTCTGTATATTCAGTTATACGTTTGGGGATCGCACAGCTCTGTATATTCAGTTATACGTTTGGGGAGCGCACTGCTCTGTATATTCAGTTATACGTTTGGGGATCGCACAGCTCTGTATATTCAGTTATACGTTTGGGGATCGCACAGCTCTGTATATTCAGTTATACGTTTGGGGATCGCACAGCTCTGTATATTCAGTTATACGTTTGGGAATCGCACAGCTCTGTTTATTCAGTTATACGTTTGGGGATCGCACAGCTCTGTATATTCACTTATACGTTTGGGGATCGCACAGCTCTGTATATTCAGTTATACGTTTGGGGATCGCACAGCTCTGTATATTCAGTTATACGCTTGGGGATCGCACAGCTCTGTATATTCAGTTATACGTTTGGGGATCGCACAGCTCTGTATATTCAGTTATACGTTTGGGGATCGCACAGCTCTGTATATTCAGTTATACGTTTGGGGATCGCACAGCTCTGTATATTCAGTTATACGTTTGGGGATCGCACAGCTCTGTATATTCAGTTATACGTTTGGGGATCGCACAGCTCTGTATATTCAGTTATACGTTTGGGGATCGCACAGCTCTGTATATTCAGTTATACGTTTGGGGAGCGCACAGCTCTGTATATTCAGTTATACGTTTGGGGATCGCACAGCTCTGTATATTCAGTTATACGTTTGGGGATCGCACAGCTCTGTATATTCAGTTATACGTTTGGGGATCGCACAGCTCTGTATATTCAGTTATACGTTTGGGGATCGCACAGCTCTGTATATTCAGTTATACAATTGGGGATCGCACAGCTCTGTATATTCAGTTATACGTTTGGGGATCGCACAGCTCTGTATATTCAGTTATACGTTTGGGGATCACACAGCTCTGTATATTCAGTTATACGTTTGGGGAGCGCACAGCTCTGTATATTCAGTTATAAGTTTGGGGATCGCACAGCTCTGTATATTCAGTTATACGTTTGGGGATCGCACAGCTCTGTATATTCAGTTATACGTTTGGGGAGCGCACAGCTCTGTATATTCAGTTATACGTTTGGGGAGCGCACAGCTCTGTATATTCAGTTACACGTTTGGGGAGCGCACAGCTCTGTATATTCAGTTACACGTTTGGGGAGCGCACAGCTCTGTATATTCAGTTATACGTTTGGGGAGCGCACAGCTCTGTATATTCAGTTACACGTTTGGGGAGCGCACAGCTCTGTATATTCAGTTATACGTTTGGGGATCGCACAGCTCTGTATATTCAGTTATACGTTTGGGGATCGCACAGCTCTGTATATTCAGTTATACGTTTGGGGATCGCACAGCTCTGTATATTCAGTTATACGTTTGGGGAGCGCACAGCTCTGTATATTCAGTTATACGTTTGGGGAGCGCACAGCTCTGTATATTCAGTTATACGTTTGGGGAGCGCACAGCTCTGTATATTCAGTTATACGTTTGGGGATCACACAGCTCTGTATATTCAGTTATACGTTTGGGGATCGCACAGCTCTGTATATTCAGTTATACGTTTGGGGATCGCACAGCTCTGTATATTCAGTTATACGTTTGGGGATCGCACAGCTCTGTATATTCACTTATACGTTTGGGGATCGCACAGCTCTGTATATTCAGTTATACGTTTGGGGATCGCACAGCTCTGTATATTCAGTTATACGTTTGGGGATCGCACAGCTCTGTATATTCAGTTATACGTTTGGGGAGCGCACAGCTCTGTATATTCAGTTATACGTTTGGGGATCGCACAGCTCTGTATATTCAGTTATACGTTTGGGGAGCGCACAGCTCTGTATACTCAGTTATACGTTTGGGGATCGCACAGCTCTGTATACTCAGTTATACGTTTGGGGATCACACAGCTCTGTATATTCAGTTATACGTTTGGGGATCGCACAGCTCTGTATATTCAGTTATACGTTTGGGGAGCGCACAGCTCTGTATATTCAGTTATACGTTTGGGGATCGCACAGCTCTGTATATTCAGTTATACGTTTGGGGATCGCACAGCTCTGTATATTCAGTTATACGTTTGGGGATCGCACAGCTCTGTATATTCAGTTATACGTTTGGGGATCGCACAGCTCTGTATATTCAGTTATACGTTTGGGGATCGCACAGCTCTGTATATTCAGTTATACGTTTGGGGATCGCACAGCTCTGTATATTCAGTTATACGTTTGGGGATCGCACAGCTCTGTATATTCAGTTATACGTTTGGGGAGCGCACAGCTCTGTATATTCAGTTATACGTTTGGGGATCGCACAGCTCTGTATATTCAGTTATACGTTTGGGGATCGCACAGCTCTGTATATTCAGTTATACGTTTGGGGATCGCACAGCTCTGTATATTCAGTTATACGTTTGGGGAGCGCACAGCTCTGTATATTCAGTTATACGTTTGGGGATCGCACAGCTCTGTATATTCAGTTATACGTTTGGGGATCGCACAGCTCTGTATATTCAGTTATACGTTTGGGGATTGCACAGCTCTGTATATTCAGTTATACGTTTGGGGATCGCACAGCTCTGTATATTCAGTTATACGTTTGGGGAGCGCACAGCTCTGTATATTCAGTTATACGTTTGGGGAGCGCACAGCTCTGTATATTCAGTTATACGTTTGGGGAGCGCACAGCTCTGTATACTCAGTTATACGTTTGGGGATCGCACAGCTCTGTATATTCAGTTATACGTTTGGGGAGCGCACAGCTCTGTATATTCAGTTATACGTTTGGGGATCGCACAGCTCTGTATATTCAGTTATACGTTTGGGGATCGCACAGCTCTGTATATTCAGTTATACGTTTGGGGATCGCCTCCCACGGCTCTGTATATTCAGTTATACGTTTGGGGATCGCACTGCTCTGTATATTCAGTTATACGTTTGGGGATCGCACAGCTCTGTATATTCAGTTATACGTTTGGGGATCGCACAGCTCTGTATATTCAGTTATACGTTTGGGGATCGCACAGCTCTGTATATTCAGTTATACGTTTGGGGAGCGCACAGCTCTGTATATTCAGTTATACGTTTGGGGATCGCACAGCTCTGTATATTCAGTTATACGTTTGGGGATCGCACAGCTCTGTATATTCAGTTATACGTTTTGGGATCGCACAGCTCTGTATATTCAATTATACGTTTGGGGAGCGCACAGCTCTGTATATTCAGTTATACGTTTGGGGATCGCACAGCTCTGTATATTCAGTTATACGTTTGGAGATCGCACAGCTCTGTATATTCAGTTATACGTTTGGGGATTGCACAGCTCTGTATATTCAGTTATACGTTTGGGGATCGCACAGCTCTGTATATTCAGTTATACGTTTGGGGAGCGCACAGCTCTGTATATTCAGTTATACGTTTGGGGATCGCACAGCTCTGTATACTCAGTTATACGTTTGGGGAGCGCACAGCTCTGTATATTCAGTTATACGTTTGGGGATCGCACAGCTCTGTATATTCAGTTATACGTTTGGGGAGCGCACAGCTCTGTATATTCAGTTATACGTTTGGGTAACGCACAGCTCTGTATATTCAGTTATACGTTTGGGGAGCGCACAGCTCTGTATGTTCAGTTATACGTTTGGGGATCGCACAGCTCTGTATATTCAGTTATACGTTTGGGGAGCGCACAGCTCTGTATGTTCAGTTATACGTTTGGGGATCGCACAGCTCTGTATATTCAGTTATACGTTTGGGGATCGCACAGCTCTGTATATTCAGTTATACGTTTGGGGATCGCACAGCTCTGTATATTCAGTTATACGTTTGGGGATCACACAGCTCTGTATATTCAGTTATACGTTTGGGGAGCGCACAGCTCTGTATATTCAGTTATACGTTTGGGGATCACACAGCTCTGTATATTCAGTTATACGTTTGGGGAGCGCACAGCTCTGTATATTCAGTTATACGTTCGGGGATTGCACAGCTCTGTATATTCAGTTATACGTTTGGGGATCGCACAGCTCTGTATATTCAGTTATACGTTTGGGGATCGCACAGCTCTGTATATTCAGTTATACGTTTGGGGAGCGCACAGCTCTGTATATTCAGTTATACGTTTGGGGAGCGCACAGCTCTGTATATTCAGTTATACGTTTGGGGAGCGCACAGCTCTGTATATTCAGTTATACGTTTGGGGATCGCACAGCTCTGTATATTCAGTTATACGTTTGGGGATCGCACAGCTCTGTATATTCAGTTATACGTTTGGGGATCGCACAGCTCTGTATATTCAGTTATACGTTTGGGGATCGCACAGCTCTGTATATTCACTTATACGTTTGGGGATCGCACAGCTCTGTATATTCAGTTATACGTTTGGGGATCGCACAGCTCTGTATATTCAGTTATACGTTTGGGGATCGCACAGCTCTGTATATTCAGTTATACGTTTGGGGAGCGCACAGCTCTGTATATTCAGTTATACGTTTGGGGATCGCACAGCTCTGTATATTCAGTTATACGTTTGGGGAGCGCACAGCTCTGTATACTCAGTTATACGTTTGGGGATCGCACAGCTCTGTATACTCAGTTATACGTTTGGGGATCACACAGCTCTGTATATTCAGTTATACGTTTGGGGATCGCACAGCTCTGTATATTCAGTTATACGTTTGGGGAGCGCACAGCTCTGTATATTCAGTTATACGTTTGGGGATCGCACAGCTCTGTATATTCAGTTATACGTTTGGGGATCGCACAGCTCTGTATATTCAGTTATACGTTTGGGGATCGCACAGCTCTGTATATTCAGTTATACGTTTGGGGATCGCACAGCTCTGTATATTCAGTTATACGTTTGGGGATCGCACAGCTCTGTATATTCAGTTATACGTTTGGGGATCGCACAGCTCTGTATATTCAGTTATACGTTTGGGGATCGCACAGCTCTGTATATTCAGTTATACGTTTGGGGAGCGCACAGCTCTGTATATTCAGTTATACGTTTGGGGATCGCACAGCTCTGTATATTCAGTTATACGTTTGGGGATCGCACAGCTCTGTATATTCAGTTATACGTTTGGGGATCGCACAGCTCTGTATATTCAGTTATACGTTTTGGGATCGCACAGCTCTGTATATTCAGTTATACGTTTGGGGAGCGCACAGCTCTGTATATTCAGTTATACGTTTGGGGATCGCACAGCTCTGTATATTCAGTTATACGTTTGGGGATTGCACAGCTCTGTATATTCAGTTATACGTTTGGGGATTGCACAGCTCTGTATATTCAGTTATACGTTTGGGGATCGCACAGCTCTGTATATTCAGTTATACGTTTGGGGAGCGCACAGCTCTGTATATTCAGTTATACGTTTGGGGAGCGCACAGCTCTGTATATTCAGTTATACGTTTGGGGATCGCACAGCTCTGTATACTCAGTTATACGTTTGGGGAGTGCACAGCTCTGTATATTCAGTTATACGTTTGGGGAGCGCACAGCTCTGTATATTCAGTTATACGTTTGGGGATCGCACAGCTCTGTATATTCAGTTATACGTTTGGGGAGCGCACAGCTCTGTATATTCAGTTATACGTTTGGGGATCGCACAGCTCTGTATATTCAGTTATACGTTTGGGGATCGCACAGCTCTGTATATTCAGTTATACGTTTGGGGATCGCCTCCCACAGCTCTGTATATTCAGTTATACGTTTGGGGATCGCACTGCTCTGTATATTCAGTTATACGTTTGGGGATCGCACAGCTCTGTATATTCAGTTATACGTTTGGGGATCGCACAGCTCTGTATATTCAGTTATACGTTTGGGGATCGCACAGCTCTGTATATTCAGTTATACGTTTGGGGAGCGCACAGCTCTGTATATTCAGTTATACGTTTGGGGATCGCACAGCTCTGTATATTCAGTTATACGTTTGGGGATCGCACAGCTCTGTATATTCAGTTATACGTTTTGGGATCGCACAGCTCTGTATATTCAATTATACGTTTGGGGAGCGCACAGCTCTGTATATTCAGTTATACGTTTGGGGATCGCACAGCTCTGTATATTCAGTTATACGTTTGGGGATCGCACAGCTCTGTATATTCAGTTATACGTTTGGGGATCGCACAGCTCTGTATATTCAGTTATACGTTTGGGGATCGCACAGCTCTGTATATTCAGTTATACGTTTGGGGAGCGCACAGCTCTGTATATTCAGTTATACGTTTGGGGATCGCACAGCTCTGTATATTCAGTTATACGTTTGGGGATCGCACAGCTCTGTATATTCAGTTATACGTTTGGGGATCGCACAGCTCTGTATATTCAGTTATACGTTTGGGGAGCGCACAGCTCTGTATATTCAGTTATACGTTTGGGGATCGCACAGCTCTGTATATTCAGTTATACGTTTGGGGATCGCACAGCTCTGTATATTCAGTTATACGTTTGGGGATTGCACAGCTCTGTATATTCAGTTATACGTTTGGGGATCGCACAGCTCTGTATATTCAGTTATACGTTTGGGGAGCGCACAGCTCTGTATATTCAGTTATACGTTTGGGGAGCGCACAGCTCTGTATATTCAGTTATACGTTTGGGGAGCGCACAGCTCTGTATACTCAGTTATACGTTTGGGGATCGCACAGCTCTGTATATTCAGTTATACGTTTGGGGAGCGCACAGCTCTGTATATTCAGTTATACGTTTGGGGATCGCACAGCTCTGTATATTCAGTTATACGTTTGGGGATCGCACAGCTCTGTATATTCAGTTATACGTTTGGGGATCGCCTCCCACGGCTCTGTATATTCAGTTATACGTTTGGGGATCGCACTGCTCTGTATATTCAGTTATACGTTTGGGGATCGCACAGCTCTGTATATTCAGTTATACGTTTGGGGATCGCACAGCTCTGTATATTCAGTTATACGTTTGGGGATCGCACAGCTCTGTATATTCAGTTATACGTTTGGGGAGCGCACAGCTCTGTATATTCAGTTATACGTTTGGGGATCGCACAGCTCTGTATATTCAGTTATACGTTTGGGGATCGCACAGCTCTGTATATTCAGTTATACGTTTTGGGATCGCACAGCTCTGTATATTCAATTATACGTTTGGGGAGCGCACAGCTCTGTATATTCAGTTATACGTTTGGGGATCGCACAGCTCTGTATATTCAGTTATACGTTTGGAGATCGCACAGCTCTGTATATTCAGTTATACGTTTGGGGATTGCACAGCTCTGTATATTCAGTTATACGTTTGGGGATCGCACAGCTCTGTATATTCAGTTATACGTTTGGGGAGCGCACAGCTCTGTATATTCAGTTATACGTTTGGGGATCGCACAGCTCTGTATACTCAGTTATACGTTTGGGGAGCGCACAGCTCTGTATATTCAGTTATACGTTTGGGGATCGCACAGCTCTGTATATTCAGTTATACGTTTGGGGAGCGCACAGCTCTGTATATTCAGTTATACGTTTGGGTAACGCACAGCTCTGTATATTCAGTTATACGTTTGGGGAGCGCACAGCTCTGTATGTTCAGTTATACGTTTGGGGATCGCACAGCTCTGTATATTCAGTTATACGTTTGGGGATCGCACAGCTCTGTATATTCAGTTATACGTTTGGGGATCGCACAGCTCTGTATATTCAGTTATACGTTTGGGGATCACACAGCTCTGTATATTCAGTTATACGTTTGGGGAGCGCACAGCTCTGTATATTCAGTTATACGTTTGGGGATCACACAGCTCTGTATATTCAGTTATACGTTTGGGGAGCGCACAGCTCTGTATATTCAGTTATACGTTCGGGGATTGCACAGCTCTGTATATTCAGTTATACGTTTGGGGATCGCACAGCTCTGTATATTCAGTTATACGTTTGGGGATCGCACAGCTCTGTATATTCAGTTATACGTTTGGGGAGCGCACAGCTCTGTATATTCTGTTATACGTTTGGGGAGCGCACAGCTCTGTATATTCAGTTATACGTTTGGGGAGCGCACAGCTCTGTATATTCAGTTATACGTTTGGGGATCGCACAGCTCTGTATATTCAGTTATACGTTTGGGGATCGCACAGCTCTGTATATTCAGTTATACGTTTGGGGATCGCACAGCTCTGTATATTCAGTTATACGTTTGGGGATCGCACAGCTCTGTATATTCACTTATACGTTTGGGGATCGCACAGCTCTGTATATTCAGTTATACGTTTGGGGATCGCACAGCTCTGTATATTCAGTTATACGTTTGGGGATCGCACAGCTCTGTATATTCAGTTATACGTTTGGGGAGCGCACAGCTCTGTATATTCAGTTATACGTTTGGGGATCGCACAGCTCTGTATATTCAGTTATACGTTTGGGGAGCGCACAGCTCTGTATACTCAGTTATACGTTTGGGGATCGCACAGCTCTGTATACTCAGTTATACGTTTGGGGATCACACAGCTCTGTATATTCAGTTATACGTTTGGGGATCGCACAGCTCTGTATATTCAGTTATACGTTTGGGGAGCGCACAGCTCTGTATATTCAGTTATACGTTTGGGGATCGCACAGCTCTGTATATTCAGTTATACGTTTGGGGATCGCACAGCTCTGTATATTCAGTTATACGTTTGGGGATCGCACAGCTCTGTATATTCAGTTATACGTTTGGGGATCGCACAGCTCTGTATATTCAGTTATACGTTTGGGGATCGCACAGCTCTGTATATTCAGTTATACGTTTGGGGATCGCACAGCTCTGTATATTCAGTTATACGTTTGGGGATCGCACAGCTCTGTATATTCAGTTATACGTTTGGGGAGCGCACAGCTCTGTATATTCAGTTATACGTTTGGGGATCGCACAGCTCTGTATATTCAGTTATACGTTTGGGGATCGCACAGCTCTGTATATTCAGTTATACGTTTGGGGATCGCACAGCTCTGTATATTCAGTTATACGTTTTGGGATCGCACAGCTCTGTATATTCAGTTATACGTTTGGGGAGCGCACAGCTCTGTATATTCAGTTATACGTTTGGGGATCGCACAGCTCTGTATATTCAGTTATACGTTTGGGGATTGCACAGCTCTGTATATTCAGTTATACGTTTGGGGATTGCACAGCTCTGTATATTCAGTTATACGTTTGGGGATCGCACAGCTCTGTATATTCAGTTATACGTTTGGGGAGCGCACAGCTCTGTATATTCAGTTATACGTTTGGGGAGCGCACAGCTCTGTATATTCAGTTATACGTTTGGGGATCGCACAGCTCTGTATACTCAGTTATACGTTTGGGGAGCGCACAGCTCTGTATATTCAGTTATACGTTTGGGGAGCGCACAGCTCTGTATATTCAGTTATACGTTTGGGGATCGCACAGCTCTGTATATTCAGTTATACGTTTGGGGAGCGCACAGCTCTGTATATTCAGTTATACGTTTGGGGATCGCACAGCTCTGTATATTCAGTTATACGTTTGGGGATCGCACAGCTCTGTATATTCAGTTATACGTTTGGGGATCGCCTCCCACAGCTCTGTATATTCAGTTATACGTTTGGGGATCGCACTGCTCTGTATATTCAGTTATACGTTTGGGGATCGCACAGCTCTGTATATTCAGTTATACGTTTGGGGATCGCACAGCTCTGTATATTCAGTTATACGTTTGGGGATCGCACAGCTCTGTATATTCAGTTATACGTTTGGGGAGCGCACAGCTCTGTATATTCAGTTATACGTTTGGGGATCGCACAGCTCTGTATATTCAGTTATACGTTTGGGGATCGCACAGCTCTGTATATTCAGTTATACGTTTTGGGATCGCACAGCTCTGTATATTCAATTATACGTTTGGGGAGCGCACAGCTCTGTATATTCAGTTATACGTTTGGGGATCGCACAGCTCTGTATATTCAGTTATACGTTTGGGGATCGCACAGCTCTGTATATTCAGTTATACGTTTGGGGATTGCACAGCTCTGTATATTCAGTTATACGTTTGGGGATCGCACAGCTCTGTATATTCAGTTATACGTTTGGGGAGCGCACAGCTCTGTATATTCAGTTATACGTTTGGGGATCGCACAGCTCTGTATACTCAGTTATACGTTTGGGGAGCGCACAGCTCTGTATATTCAGTTATACGTTTGGGGATCGCACAGCTCTGTATATTCAGTTATACGTTTGGGGAGCGCACAGCTCTGTATATTCAGTTATACGTTTGGGTAACGCACAGCTCTGTATATTCAGTTATACGTTTGGGGAGCGTACAGCTCTGTATGTTCAGTTATACGTTTGGGGATCGCACAGCTCTGTATATTCAGTTATACGTTTGGGGATCGCACAGCTCTGTATATTCAGTTATACGTTTGGGGATCGCACAGCTCTGTATATTCAGTTATACGTTTGGGGATCACACAGCTCTGTATATTCAGTTATACGTTTGGGGAGCGCACAGCTCTGTATATTCAGTTATACGTTTGGGGATCACACAGCTCTGTATATTCAGTTATACGTTTGGGGAGCGCACAGCTCTGTATATTCAGTTATACGTTCGGGGATCGCACAGCTCTGTATATTCAGTTATACGTTTGGGGAGCGCACAGCTCTGTATATTCAGTTATACTTTTGGGGATCGCACAGCTCTGTATATTCAGTTATACGGTTGGGGATCACACAGCTCTGTATATTCAGTTATACGTTTGGGGATCGCACAGCTCTGTATATTCAGTTATACGTTTGGGGTTCTTACAGCTCTGTATATTCAGTTATACGGTTGGGGATCGCACAGCTCTGTATATTCAGTTATACGTTTGGGGATCACACAGCTCTGTATATTCAGTTATACGTTTGGGGATCGCACAGCTCTGTATATTCAGTTATACGTTTGGGGGTCTCACAGCTCTGTATACTCAGTTATACGTTTGGGGAGCGCACAGCTCTGTATATTACATTATACGTTTGGGGATCGCACAGCTCTGTATATTCAGTTATATGTTTGGGGATCGCACAGCTCTGTATATTCAGTTATACGTTTGGGGAGCGCACAGCTCTGTATATTCACTTATACGTTTGGGGATCACACAGCTCTGTATATTCAGTTATACGTTTGGGGAGCGGCCAGCTCTGTATATTCACTTATACGTTTGGGGATCGCACAGCTCTGTATATTCAGTTATACGTTTGGGGATCGCACAGCTCTGTATATTCAGTTATACGTTTGGGGATCGCACAGCTCTGTATATTCAGTTATACGTTTGGGGATCGCACAGCTCTGTATATTCAGTTATACGTTTGGGGATCGCACAGCTCTGTATATTCAGTTATACGTTTGGGGATCGCACAGCTCTGTATATTCAGTTATACGTTTGGGGATCGCACAGCTCTGTATATTCAGTTATACGTTTGGGGATCGCACAGCTCTGTATATTCAGTTATACGTTTGGGGATCGCACAGCTCTGTATATTCAGTTATACGTCTGGGGAGCGCACAGCTCTGTATATTCAGTTATACGTTTGGGGATCGCACAGCTCTGTATATTCAGTTATACGTTTGGGGGTCGCAGGAGCTCTGTATATTCAGTTATACGTCTGGGGATCGCACAGCTCTGTATATTCAGTTATACGTCTGGGGAGCGCACAGTTCTGTATATTCAGTTATACGTTTGGGGAGCGCACAGCTCTGTATATTCAGTTATATGTTTGGGGAGCGCACAGCTCTGTATATTCAGTTATACGTTTGGGGATCGCACAGCTCTGTATATTCAGTTATACGTTTGGGGAGCGCTCTGCTCTGTATATTCAGTTATACGTTTGGGGATCGTACAGCTCTGTATATTCAGTTATACGTTTGGGGATCGCACAGCTCTGTATATTCAGTTATATGTTTGGGGATCGCACAGCTCTGTATATTCAATTATATGTTTGGGGATAGCACAGCTCTGTATATTCAGTTATACGTTTGGGGATCGCACAGCTCTGTATATTCAGTTATACGTTTGGGGAGCGCACTGCTCTGTATATTCAGTTATACGTTTGGGGATCGCACAGCTCTGTATATTCAGTTATAAGTTTGGGGATCGCACAGCTCTGTATATTCAGTTATACGTTTGGGGATCGCACAGCTCTGTATATTCAGTTATACGTTTGGGGATCGCACAGCTCTGTATATTCAGTTATACGTTTGGGGATCGCACAGCTCTGTATATTCAGTTATACGTTTGGGGATTGCACAGCTCTGTATATTCAGTTATACGTTTGGGGATTGCACAGCTCTGTATATTCAGTTATACGTTTGGGGAGCGCACAGCTCTGTATATTCAGTTATACGTTTGGGGAGCGCACAGCGCTGTATATTCAGTTATACGTTTGGGGAGCGCACAGCTCTGTATATTCAGTTATACGTTTGGGGATCGCACAGCTCTGTATATTCAGTTATACGTTTGGGGATCGCACAGCTCTGTATATTCAGTTATACGTTTGGGGATTGCACAGCTCTGTATATTCAGTTATACGTTTGGGGATCGCACAGCTCTGTATATTCAGTTATACGTTTGGGGAGCGCACAGCTCTGTATATTCAGTTATACGTTTGGGGATCGCACAGCTCTGTATACTCAGTTATACGTTTGGGGAGCGCACAGCTCTGTATATTCAGTTATACGTTTGGGGATCGCACAGCTCTGTATATTCAGTTATACGTTTGGGGAGCGCACAGCTCTGTATATTCAGTTATACGTTTGGGTAACGCACAGCTCTGTATATTCAGTTATACGTTTGGGGAGCGCACAGCTCTGTATGTTCAGTTATACGTTTGGGGATCGCACAGCTCTGTATATTCAGTTATACGTTTGGGGATCGCACAGCTCTGTATATTCAGTTATACGTTTGGGGATCGCACAGCTCTGTATATTCAGTTATACGTTTGGGGATCACACAGCTCTGTATATTCAGTTATACGTTTGGGGAGCGCACAGCTCTGTATATTCAGTTATACGTTTGGGGATCACACAGCTCTGTATATTCAGTTATACGTTTGGGGAGCGCACAGCTCTGTATATTCAGTTATACGTTCGGGGATTGCACAGCTCTGTATATTCAGTTATACGTTTGGGGATCGCACAGCTCTGTATATTCAGTTATACGTTTGGGGATCGCACAGCTCTGTATATTCAGTTATACGTTTGGGGAGCGCACAGCTCTGTATATTCAGTTATACGTTTGGGGAGCGCACAGCTCTGTATATTCAGTTATACGTTTGGGGAGCGCACAGCTCTGTATATTCAGTTATACGTTTGGGGATCGCACAGCTCTGTATATTCAGTTATACGTTTGGGGATCGCACAGCTCTGTATATTCAGTTATACGTTTGGGGATCGCACAGCTCTGTATATTCAGTTATACGTTTGGGGATCGCACAGCTCTGTATATTCACTTATACGTTTGGGGATCGCACAGCTCTGTATATTCAGTTATACGTTTGGGGATCGCACAGCTCTGTATATTCAGTTATACGTTTGGGGATCGCACAGCTCTGTATATTCAGTTATACGTTTGGGGAGCGCACAGCTCTGTATATTCAGTTATACGTTTGGGGATCGCACAGCTCTGTATATTCAGTTATACGTTTGGGGAGCGCACAGCTCTGTATACTCAGTTATACGTTTGGGGATCGCACAGCTCTGTATACTCAGTTATACGTTTGGGGATCACACAGCTCTGTATATTCAGTTATACGTTTGGGGATCGCACAGCTCTGTATATTCAGTTATACGTTTGGGGAGCGCACAGCTCTGTATATTCAGTTATACGTTTGGGGATCGCACAGCTCTGTATATTCAGTTATACGTTTGGGGATCGCACAGCTCTGTATATTCAGTTATACGTTTGGGGATCGCACAGCTCTGTATATTCAGTTATACGTTTGGGGATCGCACAGCTCTGTATATTCAGTTATACGTTTGGGGATCGCACAGCTCTGTATATTCAGTTATACGTTTGGGGATCGCACAGCTCTGTATATTCAGTTATACGTTTGGGGATCGCACAGCTCTGTATATTCAGTTATACGTTTGGGGAGCGCACAGCTCTGTATATTCAGTTATACGTTTGGGGATCGCACAGCTCTGTATATTCAGTTATACGTTTGGGGATCGCACAGCTCTGTATATTCAGTTATACGTTTGGGGATCGCACAGCTCTGTATATTCAGTTATACGTTTTGGGATCGCACAGCTCTGTATATTCAGTTATACGTTTGGGGAGCGCACAGCTCTGTATATTCAGTTATACGTTTGGGGATCGCACAGCTCTGTATATTCAGTTATACGTTTGGGGATTGCACAGCTCTGTATATTCAGTTATACGTTTGGGGATTGCACAGCTCTGTATATTCAGTTATACGTTTGGGGATCGCACAGCTCTGTATATTCAGTTATACGTTTGGGGAGCGCACAGCTCTGTATATTCAGTTATACGTTTGGGGAGCGCACAGCTCTGTATATTCAGTTATACGTTTGGGGAGCGCACAGCTCTGTATATTCAGTTATACGTTTGGGGATCGCACAGCTCTGTATACTCAGTTATACGTTTGGGGAGCGCACAGCTCTGTATATTCAGTTATACGTTTGGGGAGCGCACAGCTCTGTATATTCAGTTATACGTTTGGGGATCGCACAGCTCTGTATATTCAGTTATACGTTTGGGGAGCGCACAGCTCTGTATATTCAGTTATACGTTTGGGGATCGCACAGCTCTGTATATTCAGTTATACGTTTGGGGATCGCACAGCTCTGTATATTCAGTTATACGTTTGGGGATCGCCTCCCACAGCTCTGTATATTCAGTTATACGTTTGGGGATCGCACTGCTCTGTATATTCAGTTATACGTTTGGGGATCGCACAGCTCTGTATATTCAGTTATACGTTTGGGATCGCACAGCTCTGTATATTCAGTTATACGTTTGGGGATCGCACAGCTCTGTATATTCAGTTATACGTTTGGGGAGCGCACAGCTCTGTATATTCAGTTATACGTTTGGGGATCGCACAGCTCTGTATATTCAGTTATACGTTTGGGGATCGCACAGCTCTGTATATTCAGTTATACGTTTTGGGATCGCACAGCTCTGTATATTCAATTATACGTTTGGGGAGCGCACAGCTCTGTATATTCAGTTATACGTTTGGGATCGCACAGCTCTGTATATTCAGTTATACGTTTGGGGATCGCACAGCTCTGTATATTCAGTTATACGTTTGGGGATTGCACAGCTCTGTATATTCAGTTATACGTTTGGGGATCGCACAGCTCTGTATATTCAGTTATACGTTTGGGGAGCGCACAGCTCTGTATATTCAGTTATACGTTTGGGGATCGCACAGCTCTGTATACTCAGTTATACGTTTGGGGAGCGCACAGCTCTGTATATTCAGTTATACGTTTGGGGATCGCACAGCTCTGTATATTCAGTTATACGTTTGGGGAGCGCACAGCTCTGTATATTCAGTTATACGTTTGGGTAACGCACAGCTACGTATATTCTGTTATACGTTTGGGGAGCGCACAGCTCTGTATGTTCAGTTATACGTTTGGGGATCGCACAGCTCTGTATATTCAGTTATACGTTTGGGGATCGCACAGCTCTGTATATTCAGTTATACGTTTGGGGATCGCACAGCTCTGTATATTCAGTTATACGTTTGGGGATCACACAGCTCTGTATATTCAGTTATACGTTTGGGGAGCGCACAGCTCTGTATATTCAGTTATACGTTTGGGGATCACACAGCTCTGTATATTCAGTTATACGTTTGGGGAGCGCACAGCTCTGTATATTCAGTTATACGTTCGGGGATCGCACAGCTCTGTATATTCAGTTATACGTTTGGGGAGCGCACAGCTCTGTATATTCAGTTATACTTTTGGGGATCGCACAGCTCTGTATATTCAGTTATACGGTTGGGGATCACACAGCTCTGTATATTCAGTTATACGTTTGGGGATCGCACAGCTCTGTATATTCAGTTATACGTTTGGGGTTCTTACAGCTCTGTATATTCAGTTATACGGTTGGGGATCGCACAGCTCTGTATATTCAGTTATACGTTTGGGGATCACACAGCTCTGTATATTCAGTTATACGTTTGGGGATCGCACAGCTCTGTATATTCAGTTATACGTTTGGGGGTCTCACAGCTCTGTATACTCAGTTATACGTTTGGGGAGCGCACAGCTCTGTATATTACATTATACGTTTGGGGATCGCACAGCTCTGTATATTCAGTTATATGTTTGGGGATCGCACAGCTCTGTATATTCAGTTATACGTTTGGGGAGCGCACAGCTCTGTATATTCACTTATACGTTTGGGGATCACACAGCTCTGTATATTCAGTTATACGTTTGGGGAGCGGCCAGCTCTGTATATTCACTTATACGTTTGGGGATCGCACAGCTCTGTATATTCAGTTATACGTTTGGGGATCGCACAGCTCTGTATATTCAGTTATACGTTTGGGGATCGCACAGCTCTGTATATTCAGTTATACGTTTGGGGATCGCACAGCTCTGTATATTCAGTTATACGTTTGGGGATCGCACAGCTCTGTATATTCAGTTATACGTTTGGGGATCGCACAGCTCTGTATATTCAGTTATACGTTTGGGGATCGCACAGCTCTGTATATTCAGTTATACGTTTGGGGATCGCACAGCTCTGTATATTCAGTTATACGTTTGGGGATCGCACAGCTCTGTATATTCAGTTATACGTCTGGGGAGCGCACAGCTCTGTATATTCAGTTATACGTTTGGGGATCGCACAGCTCTGTATATTCAGTTATACGTTTGGGGGTCGCAGGAGCTCTGTATATTCAGTTATACGTCTGGGGATCGCACAGCTCTGTATATTCAGTTATACGTCTGGGGAGCGCACAGTTCTGTATATTCAGTTATACGTTTGGGGAGCGCACAGCTCTGTATATTCAGTTATATGTTTGGGGAGCGCACAGCTCTGTATATTCAGTTATACGTTTGGGGATCGCACAGCTCTGTATATTCAGTTATACGTTTGGGGAGCGCTCTGCTCTGTATATTCAGTTATACGTTTGGGGATCGTACAGCTCTGTATATTCAGTTATACGTTTGGGGATCGCACAGCTCTGTATATTCAGTTATATGTTTGGGGATCGCACAGCTCTGTATATTCAATTATATGTTTGGGGATAGCACAGCTCTGTATATTCAGTTATACGTTTGGGGATCGCACAGCTCTGTATATTCAGTTATACGTTTGGGGAGCGCACTGCTCTGTATATTCAGTTATACGTTTGGGGATCGCACAGCTCTGTATATTCAGTTATAAGTTTGGGGATCGCACAGCTCTGTATATTCAGTTATACGTTTGGGGATCGCACAGCTCTGTATATTCAGTTATACGTTTGGGGATCGCACAGCTCTGTATATTCAGTTATACGTTTGGGGATCGCACAGCTCTGTATATTCAGTTATACGTTTGGGGATTGCACAGCTCTGTATATTCAGTTATACGTTTGGGGATTGCACAGCTCTGTATATTCAGTTATACGTTTGGGGAGCGCACAGCTCTGTATATTCAGTTATACGTTTGGGGAGCGCACAGCGCTGTATATTCAGTTATACGTTTGGGGAGCGCACAGCTCTGTATATTCAGTTATACGTTTGGGGATCGCACAGCTCTGTATATTCAGTTATACGTTTGGGGATCGCACAGCTCTGTATATTCAGTTATACGTTTGGGGATCGCACAGCTCTGTATATTCAGTTATACGTTTGGGGATCGCACAGCTCTGTATATTCAGTTATACGTTTGGGGATCGCACAGCTCTGTATATTCAGTTATTAGTTTGGGGATCGCACAGCTCTGTATATTCAGTTATACGTTTGGGGAGCGCACAGCTCTGTATATTCAGTTATACGTTTGGGGATCGCACAGCTCTGTATATTCAGTTATACGTTTGGGGATCGCACAGCTCTGTATATTCAGTTATACGTTTGGGGATCGCACAGCTCTGTATATTCAGTTATACGTTTGGGGATCGCACAGCTCTGTATATTCAGTTATACGTTTGGGGATCGCACAGCTCTGTATATTCAGTTATACGTTTGGGGATCGCACAGCTCTGTATATTCAGTTATACGTTTGGGGATCGCACAGCTCTGTATATTCAGTTATACGTTTGGGGATCGCACAGCTCTGTATATTCAGTTATACGTTTGGGGATCGCACAGCTCTGTATATTCAGTTATACGTTTGGGGATCGCACAGCTCTGTATATTCAGTTATACGTTTGGGGATCGCACTGCTCTGTATATTCAGTTATACGTTTGGGATCGCACAGCTCTGTATATTCAGTTATACGTTTGGGGATCGCACAGCTCTGTATATTCAGTTATACGTTTGGGGATCGCACAGCTCTGTATATTCAGTTATACGTTTGGGAATCGCACAGCTCTGTTTATTCAGTTATACGTTTGGGGATCGCACAGCTCTGTATATTCACTTATACGTTTGGGGATCGCACAGCTCTGTATATTCAGTTATACGTTTGGGGATCGCACAGCTCTGTATATTCAGTTATACGTTTGGGGATCGCACAGCTCTGTATATTCAGTTATACGTTTGGGGATCGCACAGCTCTGTATATTCAGTTATACGTTTGGGGATCGCACAGCTCTGTATATTCAGTTATACGTTTGGGGATCGCACAGCTCTGTATATTCAGTTATACGTTTGGGGATCGCACAGCTCTGTATATTCAGTTATACGTTGGGGATCGCACAGCTCTGTATATTCAGTTATACGTTTGGGGGATCGCACAGCTCTGTATATTCAGTTATACGTTTGGGGATCGCACAGCTCTGTATATTCAGTTATACGTTTGGGGATCGCACAGCTCTGTATATTCAGTTATACGTTTGGGGATCGCACAGCTCTGTATATTCAGTTATACGTTTGGGGATCGCACAGCTCTGTATATTCAGTTATACGTTTGGGGATCGCACAGCTCTGTATATTCAGTTATACGTTTGGGGATCGCACAGCTCTGTATATTCAGTTATACGTTTGGGGATCGCACAGCTCTGTATATTCAGTTATACGTTTGGGGATCGCACAGCTCTGTATATTCAGTTATACGTTTGGGGATCGCACAGCTCTGTATATTCAGTTATACGTTTGGGGATCGCACAGCTCTGTATATTCAGTTATACGTTTGGGGATCGCACAGCTCTGTATATTCAGTTATACGTTTGTGGATCGCACAGCTCTGTATATTCAGTTATACGTTTGTGGATCGCACAGCTCTGTATATTCAGTTATACGTTTGGGATCGCACAGCTCTGTATATTCAGTATACGTTTGGGGATCGCACAGCTCTGTATATTCAGTTATAACGTTTGGGGATCGCACAGCTCTGTATATTCAGTTATACGTTTGGGGATCGCACAGCTCTGTATATTCAGTTATACGTTTGGGGATCGCACAGCTCTGTATATTCAGTTATACGTTTGGGGAGCGCACAGCTCTGTATATTCAGTTATACGTTTGGGGATCGCACAGCTCTGTATATTCAGTTATACGTTTGGGGATCGCACAGCTCTGTATATTCAGTTATACGTTTGGGGATCGCACAGCTCTGTATATTCAGTTATACGTTTGGGGATCGCACAGCTCTGTATATTCAGTTATACGTTTGGGGATCGCACAGCTCTGTATATTCAGTTATACGTTTGGGGATCGCACAGCTCTGTATATTCAGTTATACGTTTGGGGAGCGCACAGCTCTGTATATTCAGTTATACGTTTGGGAGCGCACAGCTCTGTATATTCAGTTATACGTTTGGGGAGCGCACAGCTCTGTATATTCAGTTATACGTTTGGGGATCGCACAGCTCTGTATATTCAGTTATACGTTTGGGGATCGCACAGCTCTGTATATTCAGTTATACGTTTGGGGATCGCACAGCTCTGTATATTCACTTATACGTTTGGGGATCGCACAGCTCTGTATATTCAGTTATACGTTGGGGATCGCACAGCTCTGTATATTCAGTTATACGTTTGGGGATCGCACAGCTCTGTATATTCAGTTATACGTTTGGGGAGCGCACAGCTCTGTATATTCAGTTATACGTTTGGGGATCGCACAGCTCTGTATATTCAGTTATACGTTTGGGGAGCGCACAGCTCTGTATACTCAGTTATACGTTTGGGGATCGCACAGCTCTGTATACTCAGTTATACGTTTGGGGATCACACAGCTCTGTATATTCAGTTATACGTTTGGGGATCGCACAGCTCTGTATATTCAGTTATACGTTTGGGGAGCGCACAGCTCTGTATATTCAGTTATACGTTTGGGGATCGCACAGCTCTGTATATTCAGTTATACGTTTGGGGATCGCACAGCTCTGTATATTCAGTTATACGTTTGGGGATCGCACAGCTCTGTATATTCAGTTATACGTTTGGGGGATCGCACAGCTCTGTATATTCAGTTATACGTTTGGGGATCGCACAGCTCTGTATATTCAGTTATACGTTTGGGGATCGCACAGCTCTGTATATTCAGTTATACGTTTGGGATCGCACAGCTCTGTATATTCAGTTATACGTTTGGGGATCGCACAGCTCTGTATATTCAGTTATACGTTTGGGGATCGCACAGCTCTGTATATTCAGTTATACGTTTGGGGATCGCACAGCTCTGTATATTCAGTTATACGTTTTGGGATCGCACAGCTCTGTATATTCAGTTATACGTTTGGGGAGCGCACAGCTCTGTATATTCAGTTATACGTTTGGGGATCGCACAGCTCTGTATATTCAGTTATACGTTTGGGGATCGCACAGCTCTGTATATTCAGTTATACGTTTGGGGATCGCACAGCTCTGTATATTCAGTTATACGTTTGGGGAGCGCACAGCTCTGTATATTCAGTTATACGTTTGGGGATCGCACAGCTCTGTATATTCAGTTATACGTTTGGGGAGCGCACAGCTCTGTATATTCAGTTATACGTTTGGGGAGCGCACAGCTCTGTATATTCAGTTATACGTTTGGGGATCGCACAGCTCTGTATATTCAGTTATACGTTTGGGGAGCGCACAGCTCTGTATATTCAGTTATACGTTTGGGGATCGCACAGCTCTGTATATTCAGTTATACGTTTGGGGATCGCACAGCTCTGTATATTCAGTTATACGTTTGGGGATCGCCTCCCACAGCTCTGTATATTCAGTTATACGTTTGGGGATCGCACTGCTCTGTATATTCAGTTATACGTTTGGGGATCGCACAGCTCTGTATATTCAGTTATACGTTTGGGGATCGCACAGCTCTGTATATTCAGTTATACGTTTGGGGATCGCACAGCTCTGTATATTCAGTTATACGTTTGGGGATCGCACAGCTCTGTATATTCAGTTATACGTTTGGGGAGCGCACAGCTCTGTAATATTCAGTTATACGTTTGGGGATCGCACAGCTCTGTATATTCAGTTATACGTTTGGGGATCGCACAGCTCTGTATATTCAGTTATACGTTTGGGATCGCACAGCTCTGTATATTCAGTTATACGTTTGGGGAGCGCACAGCTCTGTATATTCAGTTATAAGTTTGGGGATCGCACAGCTCTGTATATTCAGTTATACGTTTGGGGATCGCACAGCTCTGTATATTCAGTTATACGTTTGGGGATCGCCTCCCACAGCTCTGTATATTCAGTTATACGTTTGGGGATCGCACTGCTCTGTATATTCAGTTATACGTTTGGGGATCGCACAGCTCTGTATATTCAGTTATACGTTTGGGGATCGCACAGCTCTGTATATTCAGTTATACGTTTGGGGATCGCACAGCTCTGTATATTCAGTTATACGTTTGGGGATCGCACAGCTCTGTATATTCAGTTATACGTTTGGGGATCGCACAGCTCTGTATATTCAGTTATACGTTTGGGGATCGCACAGCTCTGTATATTCAGTTATACGTTTGGGGAGCGCACAGCTCTGTATATTCAGTTATACGTTTGGGGATCGCACAGCTCTGTATATTCAGTTATACGTTTGGGGATCGCACAGCTCTGTATATTCAGTTATACGTTTGGGGATCGCACAGCTCTGTATATTCAGTTATACGTTTGGGGATCGCACAGCTCTGTATATTCAGTTATACGTTTGGGGATCGCACAGCTCTGTATATTCAGTTATACGTTTGGGGATCGCACAGCTCTGTATATTCAGTTATACGTTTGGGGATCGCACAGCTCTGTATATTCAGTTATACGTTTGGGGAGCGCACAGCTCTGTATATTCAGTTATACGTTTGGGGATCGCACAGCTCTGTACAGTATATTCAGTTATACGTTTGGGGATCGCACAGCTCTGTATATTCAGTTATACGTTTGGGATCGCACAGCTCTGTATATTCAGTTATACGTTTGGGGAGCGCACAGCTCTGTATATTCAGTTATACGTTTGGGGATCGCACAGCTCTGTATATTCAGTTATACGTTTGGGGATCGCACAGCTCTGTATATTCAGTTATACGTTTGGGGATCGCACAGCTCTGTATATTCAGTTATACGTTTGGGGATCGCACAGCTCTGTATATTCAGTTATACGTTTGGGAGCGCACAGTTCTGTATATTCAGTTATACGTTTGGGGAGCGCACAGCTCTGTATATTCAGTTATACGTTTGGGGATCGCACAGCTCTGTATACTCAGTTATACGTTTGGGGAGCGCACAGCTCTGTATATTCAGTTATACGTTTGGGGAGCGCACAGCTCTGTATATTCAGTTATACGTTTGGGGGATCGCACAGCTCTGTATATTCAGTTATACGTTTGGGGAGCGCACAGCTCTGTATATTCAGTTATACGTTTGGGGATCGCACAGCTCTGTATATTCAGTTATACGTTTGGGGATCGCACAGCTCTGTATATTCAGTTATACGTTTGGGGATCGCCTCCCACAGCTCTGTATATTCAGTTATACGTTTGGGGATCGCACTGCTCTGTATATTCAGTTATACGTTTGGGGATCGCACAGCTCTGTATATTCAGTTATACGTTTGGGGATCGCACAGCTCTGTATATCAGTTATACGTTTGGGGATCGCACAGCTCTGTATATTCAGTTATACGTTTGGGGATCGCACAGCTCTGTATATTCAGTTATACGTTTGGGGATCGCACAGCTCTGTATATTCAGTTATACGTTTTGGGGATCGCACAGCTCTGTATATTCAGTTATACGTTTGGGGAGCGCACAGCTCTGTATATTCAGTTATACGTTTGGGGATCGCAAAGCTCTGTATATTCAGTTATACGTTTGGGGATCGCACAGCTCTGTATATTCAGTTATACGTTTGGGGATCGCGCAGCTCTGTATATTCAGTTATACGTTTGGGGATCGCGCAGCTCTGTATATTCAGTTATACGTTTGGGGATCGCACAGCTCTGTATATTCAGTTATACGTTTGGGAATCGCACAGCTCTGTATATTCAGTTATACGTTTGGGGAGCGCACAGCTCTGTATATTCAGTTATACGTTTGGGGATCGCACAGCTCTGTATATTCAGTTATACGTTTGGGGATCGCACAGCTCTGTATATTCAGTTATACGTTTGGGGAGCGCACAGCTCTGTATATTCAGTTATACGTTTGGGGAGCGCACAGCTCTGTATATTCAGTTATACGTTTGGGGAGCGCACAGCTCTGTATATTCAGTTATACGTTTGGGGATCGCACAGCTCTGTATATTCAGTTATACGTTTGGGGATCGCACAGCTCTGTATATTCAGTTATACGTTTGGGGATCGCACAGCTCTGTATATTCAGTTATACGTTTGGGGAGCGCACAGCTCTGTATATTCAGTTATACGTTTGGGGAGCGCACAGCTCTGTATATTCAGTTATACGTTTGGGGATCGCACAGCTCTGTATATTCAGTTATACGTTTGGGATCGCACAGCTCTGTATATTCAGTTATACGTTTGGGGATCGCACAGCTCTGTATATTCAGTTATACGTTTGGGGATCGCACAGCTCTGTATATTCAGTTATACGTTTGGGGATCGCACTGCTCTGTATATTCAGTTATACGTTTGGGGATCGCACAGCTCTGTATATTCAGTTATACGTTTGGGGATCGCACAGCTCTGTATTTTCAGTTATACGTTTGGGGAGCGCACAGCTCTGTATATTCAGTTATACGTTTGGGGATCGCACAGCCCTGTATATTCAGTTATACGTTTGGGGATCCTCTGTATATTCAGTTATACGTTTGGGGATCGCACAGCTCTGTATATTCAGTTATACGTTTGGGGAGCGCACAGCTCTGTATATTCAGTTATACGTTTGGGGATCGCACAGCTCTGTATATTCAGTTATACGTTTGGGGAGCGCACAGCTCTGTATATTCAGTTATACGTTTGGGGAGCGCACAGCTCTGTATATTCAGTTATACGTTTGGGGATCGCACAGCTCTGTATATTCAGTTATACGTTTGGGGATCGCACAGCTCTGTATATTCAGTTATACGTTTGGGGAGCGCACAGCTCTGTATACTCAGTTATACGTTTGGGGATCGCACAGCTCTGTATATTCAGTTATACGTTTGGGGAGCGCACAGCTCTGTATATTCAGTGATACGTTTGGGGATCGCACAGCTCTGTATATTCAGTTATACGTTTGGGATCGCACAGCTCTGTATATTCAGTTATACGTTTGGGGAGCGCACAGCTCTGTATATTCAGTTATACGTTTGGGGAGCGCACAGCTCTGTATATTCAGTTATACGTTTGGGGATCGCACAGCTCTGTATATTCAGTTATACGTTTGGGGATCGCACAGCTCTGTATATTCAGTTATACGTTTGGGGATCGCACAGCTCTGTATATTCAGTTATACGTTTGGGGATCGCACAGCTCTGTATATTCAGTTATACGTTTGGGATCGCACAGCTCTATATATTCAGTTATACGTTTGGGGAGCGCACAGCTCTGTATATTCAGTTATACGTTTGGGGATCGCACAGCTCTGTATATTCAGTTATACGTTTGGGGATCGCGACAGCTCTGTATATTCAGTTATACGTTTGGGGATCGCACAGCTCTGTATATTCAGTTATACGTTTGGGGATCGCACAGCTCTGTATATTCAGTTATACGTTTGGGGATCGCACAGCTCTGTATATTCAGTTATACGTTTGGGGATCGCACAGCTCTGTATATTCAGTTATACGTTTGGGGAGCGCACAGCTCTGTATATTCAGTTATACGTTTGGGGATCGCACAGCTCTGTATATTCAGTTATACGTTTGGGGATCGCACAGCTCTGTATATTCAGTTATACGTTTGGGGATCGCACAGCTCTGTATATTCAGTTATACGTTTTGGGATCGCACAGCTCTGTATATTCAGTTATACGTTTGGGAGCGCACAGCTCTGTATATTCAGTTATACGTTTGGGATCGCACAGCTCTGTATATTCAGTTATACGTTTGGGGATTGCACAGCTCTGTATATTCAGTTATACGTTTGGGGATTGCACAGCTCTGTATATTCAGTTATACGTTTGGGGATCGCACAGCTCTGTATATTCAGTTATACGTTTGGGGAGCGCACAGCTCTGTATATTCAGTTATACGTTTGGGGAGCGCACAGCTCTGTATATTCAGTTATACGTTTGGGGAGCGCACAGCTCTGTATATTCAGTTATACGTTGGGATCGCACAGCTCTGTATACTCAGTTATACGTTTGGGGAGCGCACAGCTCTGTATATTCAGTTATACGTTTGGGGAGCGCACAGCTCTGTATATTCAGTTATACGTTTGGGGATCGCACAGCTCTGTATATTCAGTTATACGTTTGGGGAGCGCACAGCTCTGTATATTCAGTTATACGTTTGGGGATCGCACAGCTCTGTATATTCAGTTATACGTTTGGGGATCGCACAGCTCTGTATATTCAGTTATACGTTTGGGGATCGCCTCCACAGCTCTGTATATTCAGTTATACGTTTGGGGATCGCACTGCTCTGTATATTCAGTTATACGTTTGGGGATCGCACAGCTCTGTATATTCAGTTATACGTTTGGGATCGCACAGCTCTGTATATTCAGTTATACGTTTGGGGATCGCACAGCTCTGTATATTCAGTTATACGTTTGGGGAGCGCACAGCTCTGTATATTCAGTTATACGTTTGGGGATCGCACAGCTCTGTATATTCAGTTATACGTTTGGGGATCGCACAGCTCTGTATATTCAGTTATACGTTTTGGGGATCGCACAGCTCTGTATATTCAATTATACGTTTGGGGAGCGCACAGCTCTGTATATTCAGTTATACGTTTGGGGATCGCACAGCTCTGTATATTCAGTTATACGTTTGGGGATCGCACAGCTCTGTATATTCAGTTATACGTTGTGGATTGCACAGCTCTGTATATTCAGTTATACGTTTGGGGATCGCACAGCTCTGTATATTCAGTTATACGTTTGGGGAGCGCACAGCTCTGTATATTCAGTTATACGTTTGGGATCGCACAGCTCTGTATACTCAGTTATACGTTTGGGAGAGCGCAAAGCTCTGATATCAGTTATCCAACGTCTTGGGGCTCCGCACACGCCTCCCTGTCCCTATTCAGTTATACCGTTTGGGAGCCCCGCACAGCCCTCTGTATCTTCAGTTATACGTCCTCTGGGTACCGCACCAGCTACGTCTATTCTGTTATACGTTTGGGGAGCGCACAGCTCTGTATGTTCCGTTATACGTTTGGGGATCGCACAGCTCTGTATATTCAGTTATACGCTTTGGGGATCCTTGCCACAGCTCTGTATATTCAGTATATACGTTGGGGATCGCACAGCTCTGTATATTCAGTTATACGTTTGGGGATCGCACAGCTCTGTATATCAGTTTCACTTAACGTTTGGGGAGCGCACAGCTCTGTATATTCAGTTATACGTTTGGGGATCACACAGCTCTGTATATTCAGTTATACGTTTGGGAGCGCACAGCTCTGTATATTCAGTTATACGTTCGGGGATCGCACAGCTCTGTATATTCAGTTATACGTTTGGGGAGCGCACAGCTCTGTATATTCAGTTATACTTTTGGGGATCGCACAGCTCTGTATATTCAGTTATACGGTTGGGGATCACACAGCTCTGTATATTCAGTTATACGTTTGGGATCGCACAGCTCTGTATATTCAGTTATACGTTTGGGGTTCTTACAGCTCTGTATATTCAGTTATACGGTTGGGGATCGCACAGCTCTGTATATTCAGTTATACGTTTGGGGATCACACAGCTCTGTATATTCAGTTATACGTTTGGGGATCGCACAGCTCTGTATATTCAGTTATACGTTTGGGGGTCTCACAGCTCTGTATACTCAGTTATACGTTTGGGGAGCGCACAGCTCTGTATATTACATTATACGTTTGGGGATCGCACAGCTCTGTATATTCAAGTTATATGTTTGGGGATCGCACAGCTCTGTATATTCAGTTATACGTTTGGGGAGCGCACAGCTCTGTATATTCACTTATACGTTGGGGATCACACAGCTCTGTATATTCAGTTATACGTTTGGGAGCGGCCAGCTCTGTATATTCACTTATACGTTTGGGGATCGCACAGCTCTGTATATTTCAGTTATACGTTTAGGGGATCGCACAGACTCTGTATATTCAGTTATACGTTTGGGGATCGCACAGCTCTGTATATTCAGTTATACGTTTGGGGATCGCACAGCTCTGTATATTCAGTTTACGTTTGGGGATCGCACAGCTCTGTATATTCAGTTATACGTTTGGGGATCGCACAGCTCTGTATATTCAGTTATACGTTTGTGGATCGCACAGCTCTGTATATTCAGTTATACGTTTGGGGATCGCACAGCTCTGTATATTCAGTTAACGTTTGGGGATCGCACAGCTCTGTATATTCAGTTATACGTCTGGGGAGCGCACCAGCTCTGTATATTCAGTTATACGTTTGGGGATCGCACAGCTCTGTATATTCAGTTATACGTTTGGGGGTCGCAGGAGCTCTGTATATTCAGTTATACGTCTGGGGAATCGCACAGCTCTGTATATTCAGTTATACGTCTGGGGAGCGCACAGTTCTGTATATTCAGTTATACGTTTGGGGAGCGCACAGCTCTGTATATTCAGTTATATGTTTGGGGAGCGCACAGCTCTGTATATTCAGTTATACGTTTGGGGATCGCACAGCTCTGTATATTCAGTTATACGTTTGGGGAGCGCTCTGCTCTGTATATTCAGTTATACGTTTGGGGATCGTACAGCTCTGTATATTCAGTTATACGTTTGGGGATCGCACAGCTCTGTATATTCAGTTATATGTTTGGGGATCGCACAGCTCTGTATATTCAATTATATGTTTGGGGATAGCACAGCTCTGTATATTCAGTTATACGTTTGGGGATCGCACAGCTCTGTATATTCAGTTATACGTTTGGGGAGCGCACTGCTCTGTATATTCAGTTATACGTTTGGCGGATCGCACAGCTCTGTATATTCAGTTATAAGTTTGGGGATCGCACAGCTCTGTATATTCAGTTATACGTTTGGGGATCGCACAGCTCTGTATATTCAGTTATACGTTTGGGGAGCGCACAGCTCTGTATATCAGTTATAACGTTTGGGGAGCGCACAGCGCTGTATATTCAGTTATACGTTTGGGGAGCGCACAGCTCTGTAATATTCAGTTATACGTTTGGGGATCGCACAGCTCTGTATATTCAGTTATACGTTTGGGATCGCACAGCTCTGTATATTCAGTTATACGTTTGGGGATCGCACAGCTCTGTATATTCAGTTATACGTTTGGGGATCGCACAGCTCTGTATATTCAGTTATACGTTTGGGATCGCACAGCTCTGTATATTCAGTTATTAGTTTGGGGATCGCACAGCTCTGTATATTCAGTTATACGTTTGGGGCGCACAGCTCTGTATATTCAGTTATACGTTTGGGGATCGCACAGCTCTGTATATTCAGTTATACGTTTGGGGGTCGCACAGCTCTGTATATTCAGTTATACGTTTGGGGATCGCACAGCTCTGTATATTCAGTTATACGTTTGGGGATCGCACAGCTCTGTATATTCAGTTATACGTTTGGGGATCGCACAGCTCTGTATATTCAGTTATACGTTGGGATCGCACAGCTCTGTATATTCAGTTATACGTTTGGGGATCGCACAGCTCTGTATATTCATTATACGTTTGGGGATGCGCACAGCTCTGTATATTCAGTTATACGTTTGGGGATCGCACAGCTCTGTATATTCAGTTATACGTTTGGGGATCAGCACAGCTCTGTATATTCAGTTATACGTTTGGGGAGCGCACTGCTCTGTATATTCAGTTATACGTTTGGGGATCGCACAGCTCTGTATATTCAGTTATACGTTTGGGATCGCACAGCTCTGTATATTCAGTTATACGTTTGGGGATCGCACAGCTCTGTATATTCAGTTATACGTTTGGGAATCGCACAGCTCTGTTTATTCAGTTATACGTTTGGGGATCGCACAGCTCTGTATATTCACTTATAC